>NW_019397632.1:49734-51950 GCF_000591075.1 Eurytemora carolleeae | reverse complement strand
TATCTTCTATCTCTATCCAACCACTTGCAGTTTCTGTAAAAAAAAAAATTTCAATAGTTTTTAGATGCTATGAAAATTAAATTTACAATAAAATCTTTAAAAAAACAAGATTGAATATTTGACTGAAGAATGACGACCCATCTCCCTCATTGGTCAAAGCTTAGCTTTCACAAGAAGTCTAAACTCGGTCCTGAAGGGGGGTCCCCGAAAAACTCGAGAAAAACTCGAAGTACTATCGAGCTGCCTGAAAGGGAAGAGGAGGATGGTTCAAGGAGGGAGGGAGACGAAACCTCAGATAACAATAACAAAGAAAATATGCTTGAATCAGATTTAGATAAAAAGTTGGATTTGGAAAGTAAGTTTTCCTTCTCTTTCCGGACTATGTTTGTACTCGTAGGAAAATACAGGGTTACTCACAAAGGATGAGACAAAATGAACCACTGTACTGCAGAAGTGTTTTTTTTTCCTTTTCCATGAAACGCTTTAATTTTTTTCAAATGATAACATTCAAGTCACAAATTCACTTTTTTAAATCGTTTAATTTGGGTCGCCGGCCATTAAAGTCTCATTTTTGGTGAGTAACCTTGTCCTTAACTTAAAATATAAGGAATATGGATCAATTACAATCAATTACAATTGTTTACAATAAAATCTGGTTCCTAAGCCTTTCTCATACGTCACAGGAAAATATAAACAAACATATAACTTCATTCCTTTACGCTGTACTTTTATTTTGTACAATAAAATTATTTGAGGCTGTAATATATTATTTTTATCCTAAAAAAAACAATCGTTTAAAACTTTCGAGTTTGCTTATATTTTTTCTCTGGGTCAAATTTTGGTATGATGACTAATTTTGGGAAAAAACATATGCCAAACACGAACCACGTAGTATGTACAATGTACTGTGTGTAACTGTACAAAGTACTGTTTGTAACTGGGCAGTGTACAATGTACCATGATAAAAAACCGCGTGCAGAAAACGACCGCCATCGTCAAAAATATACGGAACACTAGCTTGGGAACCCAGAGTTGCCAGGGTAGTCATTGTTTACACGCGCTTTGTCGTAAATTTTGATTTTCGCTATTTTTCCCCCTCTAAAAGTTGACCCACTCAATTAAGAATTTCAAAAGCAAGGAACATTTCGATGGATCTCCCGTGTTCCCCAATCAAAGTTTGCGGCCAATCGGTCCATGGGTTTATGAGTTATGATCGGACAAACAGACAAACAGAGATTACAGCTTTATTTATCCAAATACACACACACACACATACGATTTGGACTCACATGTTTTGTATAAAAGATGAAAACTAACACCTAGCTGTGAAGCAGGTTTATGATGTGTGAGGGTTTTTTCAACAAACTGAAATATTTGATAATTCTGGCCGCCAAGGGGATTATTCAAGGAGGCTTGATAAAACCTAGATTTATAGCATTCAGGGATAAATATTTTTACATTTTCTAATAAATTAAAAAACAAAAAGATATTTTTGTCATTGTAATTTAAAATCGACACATCTTTCAATCAACTACATGTCTTGAGATATCCTTGATTTTTAATCTGAAAATTGAAAACTTGCTTTATGAAAGTTACTTGAGGATTTACGCGCATTAAGACAAGGAAGGAAATTGATAGAATTTATTTTTTTAACACTCTTTTAACTCAGGATCGTTTGCAATAACGTCATAACATAGGAAACTTTATGTGTGTTCAAAAATTGTAATAATCATTCGACGCGTAATATTTGATTTTGATGACGTACGTTGAATAAAAACTATTTCTTTTGAAGTTTAAGGAAAGCAAATTTGTAAGGGTATTAAAGAAGTGTGTAGGTATTTATTATATGTTATATATATTATATATCATGTATTTTTCTATACATATTATTTAATATATTTAGTATATGCTAATAAAATGAATACATATATTCAGTAAATCCTCAATATTTCCTATTCAGAAACTTTTCAAAACTAGATATAGTTTAGACCAGATATGTTTCAAACTATTTGCTTTCAATTTCAACAATCTATTGAACCAAATTTACCTAACTTTTAAAATATTATCAATATCTATTTTACCTTAAATCCCTCCGGGGTTGTCCCGCTTCTTTGTTCAATTCATACAGAAAAGACGGAAAAGGGAATAATATGGTTTCCAAGCCGAGTAAGACTTCCTGGAAAGTAAAAGCAAAGGTTTAAGACCCCCCCCCCCCC
>NW_019397632.1:11162-49650 GCF_000591075.1 Eurytemora carolleeae | reverse complement strand
GGGGGTAGGAACTTCTCAGATATAAAACCAGAATGTAAAAAGTAGTTTTTTATACCATCTGAATACCAATCAGTAGATAAAGAAATATAGAGAGGCAGGTTACAATCTGTCAGTTTAATTTTGATGAATCAGGAAAGCTTTGAATCTGTTTTCTTTAAAACCAGTTAAAAATATTAAATCACAGTCAACTAAAAACAACCACTCATTTTAAACAAATCAATTATTATTTATTTATATTCAAAAAAATTGTTTATAAGAACGTTTTAAAAATTGACCTTTCTCAAAAATTTGATTACAAGGGACGTATAGACCACTGTCATTTAAAGGTTTTAAGCTTCCAAGCAAAAAATGTGTTGAGAATTTTGCCAATTACTTCGCAAAAACCGAAGTTAACAAAAAGTGCTTTATGTAAAGGGCTACAGAAAAGCCTAATGTCACGATATCTAATCCACATGATCTGGGTTTAAAGAAAACTATTGTGAATCAGGCTTACCCCATTTAGATTAGATTTAGAGGACCACGATAGACCCCTGTAAAATTAATATTTCACACATTAGACAGGTTTCATTGTTTAGGGCATAGGCTTATTATCTGAGGACCACATTTTAGAAATCTTAAATCTTCTCCTTCAAACTTTTATTAAAAAACAACGTAAATATCTTTATACATGAATTATCGAAAAAAAATCACAGGGTTATAAAGCTTAAAACTCGCAATCAATTTCACGAGACACAAACTTAGTTTTCAATGGAAATACAAAAATCAAAGATAAGATTTTGTTGTAACAAATAACAATCTATTCTCATGTTTAGTGAGACTTGAATTAGATTACAGAATTATATCAAAATTATTTGAACTTAAAAGGTTTCTGTAAGTCTAATAACTATACTAGTCTCTTTAGTCTTTATATAATTTGTAGAGATGACGGTTGAACAAATCGTTTTATTAAGGTCTAAAATCTAGATGGACCGGGAAACTCTCCCGATCCCAAGCTTCTGTAATTCACAATTCGAACATACGTGAATTAGAAATTTACAGGGAAAACGCAAAATCAAATTTATTTTCGACATAATACTCCGTGTCTCCAAATCAGCTGATACTACAAAGTTTAAAACTTAAAAGTAAACAGTGTTGGGGTCAGTGTGTACACAGCTGGGAGGTAGAAAGAAAGTGTACGCTTCACCCTGTCTCTAGCCCATCTAGCCTGTGATTGCCTGCTTGTAGTAAAAAGCTGGTTTTAACCACTTTCTCTGTTTCCCAGTGAACATTGGGGTTGATAGTGGGCACCTCTGTTCGTTAAATGTTCACACAAAGCAATGAAGAAAAATAAGATAACAGTGTTACAACAATTTTTATCTTTTATCGTCTTTCTTGTTTGTTTAAAAACAATCAGGGCACTGCATAAAGTATACTTTCCCAGGCGTCAAACAGAATTGAAGCTTACGTATGGTGGGGACTTTGGGGATCAGCCCCCGGCCCCTCTGAATCATTAACATTTATGGGTTACAGGGGGTTTCCGGGACCTGACTGGTCCTGAGCTCCCCCTTCCCTAGAAATAAATAAAAATTTAAACGTTAATTGTAAATTTTCAAAAAGATTTAAAGAAACTTCGCAATTTTCTGTTTGGCCGTCATGAAATGGATTCTAAATTGTTTTTGTGATAAAAATCCTCGTTTGACGCTCTCAGATGAGCGGTCTCGTCAAAATGTTAAATGTAAATTATTTTTTAACTACTTAGCTGGATTTATTTTTACAAACTTAAGTTTTGCACCATACATTTACCAATTTTTAATGTTCGTTTTATAATTTCAGGTGTGTTAAATATGGCGACCTCTGCCGAGAACCCTCTCAGGTTTTCCTGTCACACTCTCGACAAGGCAACTAAAGCCAAGGTGAGCATTTTTTATTATTTTAACAACGTATTAATATTTAAATAATGTCACGATGCAAAGGTCTTATTTGGTTTCATACATATTCAAGCCTTAATAAATGACATGGCAAATTGAAAGTAACTAAGTTTCTAGATGAAACCATGTAACAATTATGCATTTTTATAATTAGGAACATACATTAAAGCCAATGTCATTGTCGACAATATTAACAAGTTATACATATAAAGATGCATGATTTAAAGCAATACCTTACAACCTTTAACTGGGTATTGGTAACCATTTGTTTATGTCGTCCGTCATGTTATAAACGTGTAATAACCTGCAATCAAAAAAGAAATATCCCTTTTTTGGATTGAAAGGTCCAAAAATATTCAGGTTTTATCCGACCAAAGGGTTAAGGGAAAATATCTGTAACTATAAATGGGAGGGTCGTTTGAAATTACGTGTTCAGCCCTTTTAACGATGTACGTGATGTAGGTGACCCTGGAGAACTACTACAGCAACCTAATCTCACAACACAGAGAGAGAAAGGACAGACTAAGAAGACTTGAAGAATCCCTCACGGTAATTTGATATACTTAACAGAGGGGTATATATCTTACTAAAAAATCATTTCACCCTCCCCCGTTCTCAAATTTTATGTGAAGGTGTAAAAGTTAGATGCTTAATTGGGTAGCTTACTTTCACTAATTTCTTTTAGAGAAAGATAAGCGGTTGATTAAAGTCAGATTTGTTTATGATATTAAAAAATCTGAGGTTAGACAAGCAAAGCTCTTGCCACAGTCTATCTATATATTTGGCTTGTCTTTCAAAACGGCTAAACCTGTCCGGCCCAAATCCATTGTAGCAACTCACAATGCCCCAGGGAAGGTTGGAGGACGGTCAAATTAAAAAAATTAGCTGAAAAAAATGTGGACACGTATCACTTTGAAAAGTCCACTTATGTAAACAGAAAAATTCTCAAAATTTTTGTTTAATGCAGATTACGTTTTAAATGGGGAATCACTTTAAAAACCTTTCATTATGCATTACACAGATTATTTATCTTTAAGAAAGGAAGGCTGAGATATATTGTTAGTCAGTGTTTTCTAAAAAAGTTTAACGACTCCTTCAACTTCAGAGTGAACTGTTCTTTCTAGCTTGGTTTTGATTAATCTCAAAGAATTAATTCTAAATGGAACAAATTTTTCTATATTGATATAATCGGAGTTTCATTTCTAACAAGATTAGATTTGGAACAAAAAATTCTTAATAGTCACTCCATTACGGGAATAAGCATTTAAACAGAAATAAACTTTTAAAAAAAATGTATTTTACAATTTATTTGAGAAAGAAAGATTTTTTTGTAAAGATTCTTTTTTACCTGATTTAAAGTCCAAATTTATTTCTTTTCATCAACAACAACCATAATTTCCTTTTTACTGGAGGGTCACTTTAAATTACATTGACAGGCATTTAAAAATTATTTTGTTTAGGAACCTACCCTACCCGAGACCGTACGAGTAGAGAAACGAACCCAGCATGCAGCCAAAGAAACAGAATTTTTGCGCCTCAAGCGCTCTCGCCTTGGGGTGGATGACTTTGAATCGTTAAAAGTAATCGGTAAAGGAGCTTTTGGTGAGGTGAGACTAGTACAGAAGATAGATACTGGTCACGTGTACGCTATGAAAATTCTTCGTAAGGCTGATATGGTGGAAAAAGAACAGGTAAAAAATTTCAAAATTATTCTAGTTAAAATTAAAGTGGAGATGAAACACACACCGCCCTGTTATCTCTTATGAAACCAAGGTTATAATGCCAGGAAAGTTATTTCAGAAGTATACGCATCTTTTGTACTGCAGTGTACTGTCTCCGGGCGGTAATGTAATCGTAAGACGGATGTCAAAGCCTGACATGGGATCTACCTTTCACATAAAAGATCAATGATATATTCTGGTCATAGTAAACTATTATGTGAATTATCAAAATTATCAAAATTTAATGCATTTAACCTCCTAGGATACTAAACGAACACTGACGCATCTATTCTTGTTTACAAATTCCGCCTAGTAAGAACTGGTTTCAATATGTACGCAACTGCAATTAACTTTCCTTGCATTATAACCTTGTATGAAACTAATTCAAACCCCTTTGAAATAAAAACATTTTTTTCGTCTGGAAATATAAATTTCAAATTAAATATGACAAGACTTTTTTATTTCTCCTTAAATCAGAAATAAATCCCAAGAGATTAGAGAGATTATCTTAAAAAGTTTAAATTACTTGTCAGAAAATAGGTTTTGTGCCTCGACGAATTTTATGTTTACAAGGGAGTGTTCGCGAAAAATGAGATGGGGTTTAGGCTTACTGCAAAAAATAATCGTTTTTTTGTGATGTTATTTTTTGTTATATGTTTTATATACAATTGCACATAAAAAGACGTTTTTCCGCTATTTACCTCTGCCATGTGTAATCATTCAAAGCATCGAGAGCAGAGACCAACTATTTCGGCGTTTTAAGTGCAGCGTATACCAAAAAAAATAAAAAATATTATGAAATATCAACCATATATGAAGGCGTCAAAAAATAATCGATGACTATTCGTTGTAATATCTGAATGATTAAGATTAGTAGCAATCAAAAGTGATTATTTTTCGCCGGAAGCCTATACCCACCTTTCATGTTTTGCGAACACTCCCTTAAAGAACACTCTAAAAAGATGACTTCAATTAACAAGAAATAAAAAATAAAAATTTACTTTTTTTCTTATGATCTAAAATACGAAATTTCACGGGTCGGTTTCACAAATTGCGATTAACTGATGGATTTTGCTCAGAGACAATTTTGTTTTCATATATTGTATAGTGTATACATTAAACCGGATCCGGATCCAAGGGTAAAAATGTCAACAAAAAACCCCACAATAAATATTTTGCTCTCAAAAGCCCAAATCTGAATTTCATTTATTTCATTATTTTTTCTGGATTGGATTATTTATTGTTCCCGAAAAATAATTTTGAACTGCTTAATTAAAAGTTAACGCTGTGAATAATTGGGTTTGTTGTTGAAAAATAACCATACTCCCACCATTAGGATTAATCTCACATTCCAATTATTGCAAGCTAACAGTATTTAAAGGAAGAAGAGACGATGAAAGTACTTAAATTATTTTGATGATAACTATAAAACAATTCAAAGGGGTCCCTGTACCATCCCTTGGTTAAAGGATCTTATTTTTATATTGTTTAGTTGGCGCATGTCCGAGCTGAACGAGACATATTAGTTGAAGCAGATCATCAGTGGGTGGTCAAGATGTTTTATTCATTCCAGGATCCTTGTAATCTTTACCTCATCATGGAATTTCTACCTGGAGGTATGTAGTATTCCAGGGTCCTTGTAATCTTTACCTCATCATGGAATTTCTACCTGGAGGTATGTATTCCAGGATACTTGTAATCTTTACCTCATCATGGAATTCCTACCTGGAGGTATATAGTATTCTAGGACATTTGTAATCTTTACCTCATCATGGAATTTCTACCTGGAGGTATGTATTATTCTAGGATACTTGTAAGCTTTACCTCATCATGGAATTCCTACCTGGAGGTATGTATTCCGGGATCCTTGTAATTTTTACCTCATCATGGAATTTCTACCTGGAGGTATGTATTCCAGGATCCTTGTAATGTTTACCTCATCATGGCATTCCTACCTGGAGGTATGTATTATTCCAGGATACTTGTAATCTTTATCTCATCATGGAATTTCTACCTAGAGGTATGTAGTATTGCAGGATACTTGTAATCTTTACCGCATCATGGAATTTCTACCTCGAGGTATGTATTCCAGGATACTTGTAATCTTTACCTCATCATGGCATTCCTACCTGGAGGTATGTAGTATTCCAGGATACATCTTTACCTCATCATGGAATTCCTACCTGGAAGTATGTATTCCTGGATACTTGTTATCTTTACCTCATCATTGAATTTCTACCTGGAGGTATGTATTATTCCAGGATACTTGTAATCTTTACCTCATCATGGAATTCCTACCTGGAGGTATGTAGTATTCCAGGATACTTGTAATCTTTACCTCATCATGGAATTTCTACCTGGAGGTATGTATTATTCCAGGATACTTGTAATCTTTACCTCATCATGGAATTTCTACCTGGAGGTATGTATTCCAGGATACTTGTAATCTTCACCGCATCATGGAATTCCTACCTGGAGGTATGTATTACAGTATACTTGTAATCTTTACCTCATCATGGAATTCCTACCTGGAGGTATGTATTACAGTATACTTGAATTTAAACTAAATTTATTTTGTTTATAATATTTTTTGTCTGATTCTTGTTTTGAATTTGTTCGAGTAATGATTTATGAAGGATCATTGTGGCACTTGTCATGTTTTTGAATGTTTGATCAGTTCTAAACCTTTGACAGCCTTATGTCAATATTTACTAAGCATCAAACGTTTTTGTGTTTAAATCATAGAATTGAGATTGGGGTTGGTCAAAAGTACCTATTCTTTCACTCCCACTTAAGTAATATTTGTGCATACGACTTATTTAAGTTTTAAGATAAATTGCAGAGAAAAAACTAAATTCTAAAATATTTAAACAAGTATTTAAAATTTCAGATTAAATTCAAATCTAGCATAAGATTGAATAAAAAGTATTATACTTAATTTAAATGCTAAAAAGCATTCCGAGAGAGAGAATAGAAAAACTGGGGGAAGTTGTAAACTGATCTGCTAAACCATCTTTTTTTTTACCAAGAGAAGAAAAACTAAGATACGTCTAATGCAGAGTATTAATGTTAGCCTCTCTAATTCCACCAATTTCTCGAAAAGGGCCCTTGGAGTAAACCAAGACCTCAAAAAAAATTAATCCCAAAAAATTTGGCCCATTTGGCTCTTTTTCCTATCTTGTAACAATCTTGAATCCTGGGAGAAACTGCAGTGTATTAAGTATTCTGAATAAATAAGTAAAAGGATATGTTGGGAAGCGGATGGGTAATTGTCAAGTAATTTATAGCCACTGACACCCTCCCTCCTCCTCCTTTCTTATCCATTATTTATATTCGCTACTCACCAGTGTATCAGGAATACTAAATAACCAGGGGATCCAGATACAAATCATCAAACATAAACTTTGGGAAAACCTACTTTGTTTGTTCCATTTTCACTGGATTGAGGTTTAATTTGAGTTGACAGACAAAACTGGATTTTCTATCTGGACCGTAGTGAATTTTTCTAAAATTTGATTAGTTGAAGTTGAGATTGAATATTACATGGTTGAATTGATGGTTCAATGGATATGTTTTCCTATTATCTAACAACATTTTTGTAAATACAAGGAGGTGATGTAAGACTCAAGTGGTCTTAAGTATGAAAGCATAAGATCGGTAAAAACTGTGACCAAATTTAAAGAATAGCTAGAACTATGTAAGCTAAGTTTAACAATTATCTTCAACAGAACTGTGGTGCGCAAAGAATAGCTAGAACTATGTAGGCTACGTTTAACAATTATCAACAAAACTGTGGTGTGCAAAGAATAGCTAGAACTATGTAGGCTACGTTTAACAATTATCTTCAACAAAACTGTGGTGCGCAAAGAATAGCTAGAACTATGTAGGCTAAGTTTAACAATTATCTTCAACAGCACTGCGGTGCGCAAAGAATAGCTAGAACTATGTAGGCTACGTTTAACAATTATCTTCAACAAAACTGTGGTGTGCAAAGAATAGCTAGAACTATGTAGGCTACGTTTAACAATTATCAACAAAACTGTGGTGTGCAAAGAATAGCTAGAACTATGTAGGCTAAGTTTAACAATTATCTGTGGAGCGCAAGGGGTTCAACTATGTAGTTTAACTACTTCGTGCTACATTAAACTGTTATGCAAAAACAAAATGTATAGTTTAATAAGCTATGTTGAAACCAAATCAGTCTATATCTTGTTCTTTGTTGTGGTTTTCTATTATTGAACGGTATAAATTCTCAACTGTTGCTTGTGAAGTATATAACAGAGTCTACTTGATTCTACATTCTACCCATTTACCTCTTCTTCTAATTAGTTTTTGCAGAATCTTTTCTAGAAAAGAAAATGGCAATCTGGAGCAAAAAGAACCCGGCGTTAATTAATACGAAGCTGGAAAGGAAAAAAAAAACTTTTTTCTGGAGAACCAGCACAATTGACGTTTTATTTAAAAAAGCATTCTTCATAAACTTAAAAATACTTAACTTTAAAATAGGAGATCACTTTTATCTCATGGTTTATTGAATTGACAAAGCTTCTAAGAGTATTATTATGAATAGGACATACCACTTTATCAATGAAGAGTAATTTGAATTTTGCCTGAGCCCCTTTAAACACTAAAAGGCAAAAATAAATTGTGCAGAACCCGCGATTTAAAAAATTCGGGAAAATATGGCTTGGGTCTAAGCTGGTGTTGGGCCTTATTTACGGCTTGAGCTTTCAGATTTAAGCTGCATCTTATTTTCCACAGAGTTGAGTTAAAAAAACTCGGTTTAATATTCTTTTGGTGGGATTTTCATGGTAGGAATTGACACATTCTGGGTTTTTATGAGAACAAGACTCAACATTGAGCCTTATTCTCCACTAAAATCAACCATGGTCGGTTTTATTTTTCGTTGGGTCTAACTACTTAAGTCGAGCCGAAGATCTTACAGCTGTCAATCACGTGACACAAGCTGTCGTCAGAGTTGGGTTGAAAATTAGGTTTTAAAATCGGGTTTAAGGAATTACGGCTCGAGCCGAAGTTTTTAAATCGCAGCACAGGTTACATATTATTCTACTCATCAATTTCTGGTATATTGTTGAAACAGATGCACTATAAAAAGATTTCAGAGAAAGCCAATATTTGAACGAAACCCCCTAGTTATCAAATTTGTTGAGGAACATTTTAACAATTTAATCCGCATTAACTTTTTTCTTGTTGGTTCAGTAATTTGCTCATGCTGGCAAAATTAGAATATTTAGTGGAATTAATTCTGAGGCTAATTTTCATTCAAGGGCTGACATAATCCATTAATTTGATCTAGTACATTGTGAAAGTTTAGTGATACAAAGTTAATATTTAAAGGTATTTGATGAAATTGTTAATATTTGTTTAATTAAATATCAAATGTATTCCTAATATTTTATTTTGATTATAACCTGGTAAAATTAGAAATTTGGTTAGACTGTATAACTATGATATTTCTGAATATCAAATAGTAGTATTAATATGAAAACAAAGATAATTTATAAAATTTGTTAAAATGTTCCACACATTTGATTTACTTGTTTAAACAGACTTTTTACTGCTTATCTATGCTTTTAAGGTTATCTGCACCCCCCCCCCCCTCAGAGTTCTTTGAACAGAATTATATTCTAATAATTTTTCTTCTTTGAACCTGAAAGAGAACACATAAAATTGAATTCATCTCCTGTTTCTGCTCCAGATACTTAGTTTCTAGGTCAAACTATTTGTTCTATTGTAGGACTGGATACTAGATAAAAGTTTACTCATAATGGGTGAGATTTTAATAATTACCTAATACTCTTAATATAACTATCTGAGGTTTATAATTTAGATTCTGTATCAACTGTAGTCTTCCTGGTGTATTAAATGATTTGGCTATAGGCTACACACAAGTATACAGCCGCAGGAACCCAAAAGTCATAAAAAAAAACTTAATAGATTTTCACTGTCGTCGTGTCTTAGTCTTTTAGGGTAACCCTGTAATTGCAGTAGTTCTCATTACAAATATAGGCCAATCAAATATAAACGAAGGATAATCACAGATGAAGAAAATATATACACAAATATAAGATAAACAGAGAGAAAATCTTTAATTTTAAGGGAGAACTTTCCAGGATAGAGATAAGTTACAGAGATATAGAGATATACACTGTAGAGAGAAATCAGAGATATTTGCCAGAAGTGTGAGATACACAGATAGAATTAAGCATTAAACAGGTAGAAATCAGAGAGATAGTTTAAAGAAGGGAAATCAGAGAATTATATTTCAAAGAGGAAAAAAATCTACAATCATGGATAAATGTACAGAGTAGATTGAGATATACATGGAACAGAGTAATCTGAGATATGACCGATATGTTTAAAGAATACTCTACTCAGGGTTCAGATGGATCAAAATGATAGTTCAGAGTGGGATTGATGAAAATATGAAATTTTGATGCTGATGTTGATGCTGATGCTATTGATGATGCTGATGCTGATGCTATAGTTTATGTTGATCATGATGTTGATATTATATTTAGGAGACATGATGACACTATTAATGAAGAAGGATACATTGTCAGAAGAGGCAACTCAGTTCTATATTGCAGAAACAGCCTTAGCTATAGAGTCCATACATAAACTAGGGTTTATACACAGGTAACTAAACCAGATATTCTCTTATATACACAAATATTTAATTTTTCCATTGAGTTATAATGAATATAACCATATAGATATCCTAAACCTTATTTAATTATGAATTAAAGGAAATTAATGATGGCACATTATGAATATAGGTACCTTTAAAAAATGCCGTGTAAGCGTATTTTCAATGCAAAGGTTACAATGCCCTATTTACCCTTTTTACCTTTATCTGATCATTAATGTGGAAGCTATTGTAATTTTTCTAGGTAAAAATGTATTTAATTCAGAGAAATCAGATATGTCTCCATGTAGTAGAGTAGATTATCACAATTGAAAATAATTGGTTTTTAAATATAAACATGTATGTATAATTCGTATTTGATCAGACAAAGTTTTTAAGGGTATGGTTGTGAATCGGGCATTGAAATCTTTGTATAGAGGGTCACGTGAAATTTCGCCTATTGTCCCTTTGAGTCAACTAAATAAGGCTGAAATTGAGATTTTACTGTTTTTGTTCCTTCATTTATTCATTTCCTGTAATAAACAGTTTCTCCTCTTACTCTACACTCACTTCCGTTTTCTAATTTTATCGAGAGTCCTCTATCTGTCTATCTATCTATCCATCTATCTATCTTTCTAACCATCCATCTATATATCTATCTATATATTTGTCTATCAATCTGTCTATCTGTCTATCCATCTTTCTATCGATCTATCTTTATTTATGTCCGTATATCTATCTGTCCATTCTATCTATCGCTCTGTCTATTTGGAAAGCTATCTATCTATATATCTATCTGGATAGTTATCTATTTATCTATCTTTCTACCATTCTATATTTCTACCTATCTATCCACCTATCTTTCTATCTATCTATCTATCTATCTATCTATTTTTCTATCCATCTATCTATCTAGATATTTTATCTATCCTTGTTAGTTATCTATCTATCTATTCTTTGATTTGAATCTTTCTATCAATTTTTCTATCTATTTAGATAGATATTTATCTATCTTTCTACATAATTATCATCGTTATATTTATCTATCTTAATAGATGTTTAACCATCTTTCTGTCTTCCATCTTGTTATCCATCTATCTTCCTTTTTTATATCTTTATTTTTGACAGCTTTCAATCTTACTATTTTTCTACTTTTCCACAAACTTACGTTTTCTATCTATATATTTTTCTACAGTGATAACCAGAAAACTGTAGAATAGGAAGACGACATTAAAGCAATACTGAGCAAATAGCTTCATTAATAAGTTATTAAATCACTTGTTAAGTAAACTGGGTCTGTTTACACTGCACAATTGCTGTGCCTCATGTCCAAGGTCATAAATTGAGTTTTAAAGTCGACTTCCTATTCCAGAGTTTTCTGGTTATTACTGTATCATTTTTCTTAATCTATCTATTGTGGTATCTGGATAGCTATCTATCTTTCTATCTATCTATCTAACTATCTGGATTTGTATCTTTCAGCCTCTTACTCCGCATACTTCCGTTTTCTATATTTATTTGTGCTCGTTCCGCTTTATCTATCTATCTTTCTATCTAACTATAGTTCTTTCTATCTTTCTATCTAACTATATTTCTATCTAACTATAATTCTTTCTATCTTTCCAACTATAATTCTTTCTTCCCCCTCCTACGGTTACCCCTGGCTGCCTTCTCAAATCTTGATACAACCCTAGTTCCTCATCTTAAACAAAATCTTATTCATAATAATAATAATATTTGTATTTTAAATAATAAGTTAGTTATAACACCCTCGAAGGCTTAAATCTTTTTTTCTACCTTTTTGTATTTAGAAGTTACTTATATTTTATACTTTTTGTTTTATGTTCAAATTTTAAAAAAATATATTTCTAATTTCAATTTATGTCCAATTCTTGAAATTAACTCTTATTTCTGAACCTTAATTTATATAAAATCGGTTATTTTTTTTGTTTCCTATGATTTATGATGTAAATGAAAATAGAAACTAAGTGACAATATGTTTTTGTCTAAGCTTTCAACGGATTAATATGGTTTATACTTTAGACTATCTTCTCAATAGAAGAAGTGAAATTTAATAACATTTGGCAAAATCCAAGTTGAAATCACGATCCGATCTCGCTTTTCTACTCTCTCTCTCGATCTCTCTGTCTCTTTTTCTCTCGTTCTCTGTTTCTCTCTCTCTTGTACTCTCTTTCTCTATCTTTCTTTCTCTCTTTTTCGCTCTCTTTCTTTGTCCTGCTCTCGCTTGTTCTCCCGTTCTCTCTCGTTCTCTTTTTTTCCGCTCACTCTCTCGTTCTCTTTCTTTCTCCCGCTCTCTTTCTCGTTCTCTTTTTTTCTTTCTCTCCCTCTCTTTCTTTATCCCGCTCTCTTTTTTTCTCCCGCTCTCTCTCAATTTCTCTTTCTTTCTCCCGCTCTCTCTTTCTCGCTATCTTTCTTTCTCCTGCTCTCGTTCTCTTTCTCTCTCTCTTTCTCACTCTCTTTCTCTCTTTATCTCTCTATCTTTCTCTTTCTCTCTCTACATTTAGAATTGAAAGAATTGTAAAGTTTTAACTAGCATCAAAAAAAAACATAATGAAGCATTCTCTCTTATTTGAATTTTTTGATCACATTACTATCCAAATAAAATAACTGACCCACTATAGTATACGTTCATACTTCAACCGCTGTTTCCAATTGTCACTACCCTGTTATTAAAAGCCGTTTTTTTATTTATTTATTTATTTATCAATCATGTGCACAAAAATGTAGATGCTTTGTAACTGTCTTAATATATGGGTATATTGTATTCATCTCATATATAAAGTAGTTAAGTCTCAGTTAGTATGTCCGATCATAACTCATGAACCCTGGACCGATTTGCCTTGAATTATGTTCAAGGGAAACCCAGTAGAATCATGGAAAACTTAGTTTTCAAGCAAATCTGGGTTTTCAATCTAGTATATAATATATATCCTAATATGTTGTTCCTTTTATCAATTTATTAACCACCTTCCTTCCCGCCCATCCCCCCTATTTATAGCCCCCCTCCCCCTCTTGCTCTTGTACTTTTCTGCCCCCTTAGTTTTTTGTATGCCCTTGCCCTAGTTTTAAACTTGATACTACTTCATCCCACATATTGATAATAATGTATCTTCAGGGCTTCATGCTTATATGCACTATCAATCAATCATATATATATGTTATGTGTTCGAAGGTGGAAATTAATGAATTATAAGAAGTACAAAACTTCAAATCAAATTGATTTTGCTACAGATTGAAAATGATATAAGGATAAGAATTGCTACAGTATTTTATTTGGTCTTGGGATACAAAAAAAATATTAAAGTTAGCCTAGGGATATAAAGTAATGTTTTATTTGCTCTAGTGATATAAATTAATGTTTTATTTGCTCTAGGGATATAAATTGATGTTTTATTTGCTCTAGTGATATAAATTAATGTTTTATTTGCTCTAGTGATATAAAGTAATGTTTTATTTGCTCTAGTGATTTGAATTAATGTTTTATTTGCTCTAGTGATTTAAATTAATGTTTGATTTGCTCTAGGGATATAAAACCTGATAATCTTCTGCTGGATGCCCGGGGTCACGTGAAACTATCAGATTTTGGACTCTGTACTTTTAAAATCTTGCAATCTGACCTTTATAGAATACATTTAATGATGATTTTAAATTTAACTTTGTTTTTAAAGTTGGAAGTTAAAACTTTTAAGCTTAACGTTAGTGGCCGAAACTTTCTCCAACAACTTTAAACACAAGGGGCACAAGTATTTAGTCATGAAACGCCAAAGACAAGATCTTGCATTTTTGGGTGACTTTCGTCCATAGGTAGGGTTGGACGTGTTCCCATTTGTTTTTAATCTTCCGTTCGTTGTCCTAGAACGATAGCCTTGAGCTGGATCGTTCGTCCTAGAATGAGGGCCTTGAGCTGGATCCTTCTTCCTAGAACAAGGGCCTTGAGCTGGATCGTTCGTCCCAGAATGAGGGCCTTGAGCTGGATCGTTCTTCCTAGAACGAGGGCCTTGAGCTGGATCATTCGTCCTAGAATGAGGGCCTTATCTGGATCGTTCTTCCTGGATCGAGGGCCTTGAGCTGGATCGTTCTTCCTAGAATGAGGGCTTTGAGCTGGATCGTTCTTCCTAGAACGAGGGCCTTGAGCTGGATCGTTCGTCCTAGAACGAGGGCCTTGAGCTGGATCGTTCGTCTTAAAACGATAGCCTTGAGCTGGATCGTTCGTCCTAGAATGAGGGCCTTGAGCTGGATCGTTCTTTCTAGAACGAGGGCCTTGAGCTGGATCGTTCGTCCTAGAATGAGGGCCTTATCTGGATCGTTCTTCCTAGAACGAGGGCCTTGAGCTGGATCGTTCGTCCTAGAACGAGGGCCTTGAGCTGGATCGTTCTTCCTAGAACGAGGGCCTTGAGCTGGATCGTTCGTCCTAGAACGAGGGCCTTGAGCTGGATCGTTCGTCCTTTTTCTCATCGTATCGTTCCCATTCTGTTCCATTCCGTTCTTGGTGTTCTTGATCAAGAATACCCGTTCTTGTTTGGTGGATAATTGTTAATTATAAAGAACATTAACAATTTTGATTGTTCCTTATTCTAGAATAAGGGCCTTCAGAAAAAAAGGGTTTTAAACTAAATATCTAGAACGCCCTAAAAGAATAGATGTGAAAACATATTTTTTTTAATCAAATATTGTTTTTTTATTTAAAAAAATATATGTATGTTTTTAGGTAAAGCCATCAGATTTTAACTCCCCTGTAGACTCTAAGCGGAAAGCAGAAAGTTGGAAATCTAAACGAAGAGCTTTGGCGTATTCTACAGTTGGAACTCCTGACTATATTGCTCCGGAAGTATTTAAACAAACAGGTAAACTAGAAAATTGCCCGAACTAAAACTAGAAAGCTGCCCGAACTCAAACTAGAAAACTGCTTGAACTGAAACTATAAAACTGCTTGAACTGAAACTAGAAAGCTGCCCGAACTAAAACTAGAAAACTGCCCGAATTGAAACTAGAATACTGCCCGAACTGAAACTAGAAAACTGCCCGAACTAAAACTAGAAAGCTGCCCGAACTGTAACAGTACTAAAAGCAAGTAAGGGGTTTCAATTCGTTTGACAAACAAACATGCTTACAAACAGTCAACTATTATTCCGTAGAGGCTAGAACGATACCCTTTACACCTCTGTTGGAGATGATTAAGAATTTCTTTTTAAAAAAACAGATAAACTCAGATAAAGGTTTAAGAAGGTATTGTTGTGAATCGAGTTTGTTACCCTATGGAGGACTACTTGAAGTTACATCAACGTTCAACAGTCCTTTTGTTACTGTTGTTAATCGGTACGGCATGTCAATTCAAACGTTATTTTGAAAAATTTCAAGTGACCCTCTGTGCAAAGATAATTAAGAATGTAACCTTAATAGCTTTGTCTGATCAAGTACGCGTTACATATAATTGTTTATTATTTTGAAAGTTGATTAATTGCGCTAATTTCTGCTAAAGGAAGCTATATCAGAATTATCTGAATTAAACACTAACCAAGAAAACAACAATATCTTCCAAATTACGAATCAGATAAAAGTTTCAATGGTACCGTTGTGAATCGGGCATTGTCATCTTTGCATGGAGGATCAGTTGAAATTAGTTGACGTTTATGATCCCTTTGTAGTCATGTTATTTGTGTCTCTCTGTACAGTGTACACAGATGAATAATACACTGGTAGGAAGAGTATGGAAGGGTATAGAAGAAAATAATGACAAGAATGATTAGCTTATGATATATTTATACAACACATGCTCCTCAATACATCTTATATATTGTCTAGTGAGAACCCCCCCCTTCACTCAACCAACACAAAGCTTATTTTTTAGTGATATAAAAGTAAAAAGAAAAAAGCTTAAAAATATCCTGGGGATAGATGTAATAATTATATATGCAGGGGTGTATATTTTCTTTATTCATCCTCCTTCCCTCCATGATAAAATTTGTTCTTAAGTATTTTGGGTGAAGGGGTGGGGGGTGACAGGGATTTTTGTAAATAAAAAATTTCTAGTTCAAGAGGCTGTGACCCTCCATGTAAAGATGGTAATGCCTGATTTACTACAGTACATTTAAAACCCTTTTCTGTTGAAGATATTGTCGTTTTTCTAGGTCTCTTTTGTAGAGAAACCTTTACCAGAAAAGCTTTTAGGGTGCCGTTGTGAATCAGGCATTGCCATTTTTGCATTTGGGGCGGCTTGAAATTACGCTTTAAGAAGTCAAATTTTTTTATCATCTTATCATTTACCCGATTGGTGAAATGTCAAAATTTATACGTGTGTATTTTATTATTTTTTAAATATTTGTAGGATATGATAAAAGCTGTGATTGGTGGTCTCTTGGTGTTATTATGTTTGAAATGTTAATAGGTTAGTTTCTACAGTTAATAGGTCAATTTCTACAAAATAATAAGTTTAATCTTACCTCAAACTCAAATTGTCTAATCCCCTTATCTTTGAAACCTGATTGTACAGACCTCAGATATTTGATCCTACAGAAATCAAAGTTGGAAATAACAAAGGTCTATAACATCAGGTTACAAATATATGAGGATAAAAAAATAGCTGCTTTTTCGGAGTTTTCCATAATCGAATAATAGGGTTAATTATAAGGTTAATAGGGTTAATAATAGGGTTAAAAAATTTGAACAACATTTTATTTTTTGACATTTTTTATTTGATTTTTTTTAGGTTATCCTCCATTCTGCTCTGAAACACCTCAGGCAAGTTATTTTTAAATAAAAAATTTAAGCCGCGGCTTAAATTTGAGACGCGGCTCAAAAATGGTTAGTTCCGCTCAATATCGTATTCAATGTTTCAAGATTTAAGCCTGCGCTGATTTGAAACCGGTTTTTGGCGGATTTGAGATGCGGCACAAATTCGTCAAATTTGGACTCTGAAAATGTTATAAAAAATTCTGGATAACGATGTTATATTAATACTTAATATTGATTGGAAATAACATGTTCAAAACTTTAGAGGGTTTTTACACTTTATAAAGTTGTAAAAATTTAAAGTTTCGTATTCTAAATATTTGCTTTTCTTATACTGCCAAATTTAACCAAAACGAACCGAACTCTATCGCAAAAAACGAATAACTGCGTTACTTTTTGTTTTGGCCATCCTTAATTTAATAATCCGCCAGCAGTTTACTAGTTAATCCTTTTTATGTATGTTTTGCAATGGATTAGAGTACTTTTAACCTGTTCACTCCTGTATGCCGAGCCCATTAGCGCTTCATCCAATCAGGGTTCAGTCATGTGTTTGTGTCTATTCTGAACCAATAGAAATAGTATGGCGGGAACATCTATCTTTCTATCTATCTCATTATCCAATCATTCAATCGGCGCTATCAGCAAATGTAAATATTTACTTCTACTAAAACATAGTGTGTTTATCAAATATCATCGAAAAAATCTTATATTTTGCTTCAATATTCAAAAAAGAAGAAACAAGAAAAACGGGTTCGAAAGTAAAGGCTCATCCACTATAAAACAGAGGCTTCTGAAGCCCATTTGTTGAGATATTTTTTTATGTTTAAAGTTTATACAAATAAAGCAAAGCTGGCTTAATAGTTCTTTTATTTTTATTTCAACTTCATTTTATCCATGTTATCCTGGTTTCATTGTTATCCTGAAAGTTAATACCGCAGTTTTAAAATTTAATTTTTAATGAAGATGCACGGTTCAACTTTGCACCAAAATTTAGATCAAAATTTGCAGAAAACCTGCAAGTTTTGCAGCAACAAAGAAAGCTTTTTCTAAAAATTTTGTATATTCGGATGAATCTGAAAGAAAAAAATCAACTTTGACTTTGATTTTATAAATGATTTTTCCTGGGTTTTCCGTTTTTTTGCCAAAGGCCTTTAAAGGAGCAAAATAAGCCTCAATGGTGGGTAATTTTGGTTATATATATTGGTGATTTTATTGCATTTTTACCCCTTCTTTCCCCAAAAGAGAAAAAAAAAATTGTGTCTAGGAGACTTACAAGAAGGTTATGAACTGGAGAGAGAGTTTAGAATTTCCTCCTGAAGTACCGATCTCAGAAGCTGCTAAGGCAACATGTCTCAGGTACAAAATTTGAATTCTTATATTTTTGCATCCCGATGGGGTTAGGTTTAAATATTTCAAACTTGGTCTACTTGATCATGTTTTTTTTTTCATATAAACGTTGATAAAATTCTTCTTTTCCATTCTCACATTTGCTTTTTTCAAGCTTTTTTTTTGAAAATGTTCTAACTTGAAAAGAAAAATCCGTGAAATACGATTTTCAGCAAAAAATGCCAAAGAAAATTGTTATTGTTGTTAATGTTATGATTATTTTTTTTTAATAATACAGTGTTTTGTCTCTTAACAATCTAAAATATAGAACTTATTACTTTTTAACAAGAAACTTTAATATTGTATTCGTATTAAATATCAAATAAAATATAAGGTTTCTAGAAAATGTATTTTATTTTCATTATTTGTTCGAAATAATACCGTGCAATTCAAATTAGCAGGGTTAAAAAATTATAAATTTATTGAAGAAAAAACCGGATGTATGTAGTGTGTAGTGTGTACGACCACCAAGGGATTTATTAAAAATAATTAAATAGGTTTATCAATCATTTGAAATAAACTACTCGTTCATCATTCTTAGAAATAAAAGTTTCCTATTTAAATCATTATTTCCCCGATGAAATTCTGTGGGTTTCCAATGAAAATCCAATACAAATCTGGGGGTCTCCAATGAAAATCCAATACAAATCTGGGGGTCTCCAATGAAAATCCAATACAAATCTGGGGGTTTCCAATGAAAATCCAATACAAATCTGGGGGTCTCCAATGAAAATCCAATACAAATCTGGGGGTCTTCAATGAAAATCCAATACAAATCTGGGGGTCTCAAATGAAAACTTGGAATCAAGGGTGTTTACACTTTACAGAGAGGGGTTAGAAGACTTAGTGCTTGAGATGTCCACTTAAAAATCCGATTAGAATTATTTATATTTTAACTCCAAAACTGTTCTTAATAATAATTTTTAATTTTTATTTTTGTAGAATTAAAATATATTGTCATTGTATTTGTATACAGTCTAAGCCCAAATAAGTTCCCTACTACAATGACGCTCAGTAAAGACTGTGAATGACGCGGAAGTGACGCAAACTTGAAGAACTGGAATTGAAGTTGACATTTCACTTTAAGAGAATTTGTAAATAAATTTTCATTCTGTTTAAACATATTCATAGTTAGGAATAGTTATTTTTATTTATTATTATTACTTATATTTTTATTANTATTAATACTTTAATTTTTTATGATTAAAATATGGTTATCATTATTTACATTAAAATCATTATCCTTTTTATCATATCATCATTTTTATTTTTATTAATATTATGTATTTCAGGTTTTGTCGAGAAATGGAGCTCCGTGTAAAATGTATAGAAGACATTCAAGCTTTGTCCTGGTTTCAGGGAGTTGATTGGAGTCATATCAGGTACTTCAGGAGTCTAATGGAGTCCTTACAGGCACAAATTAAGTATGCTGGAGTCCTTAGGCTACAAATGAAGTCTGTTGGAGTCCCAATAAGTACAAATAGAGTCCGTTGGGGTCCAAATAAGTCCAAATTGAGTCTGTGGGAATCTTAATATGTACAATTCAGTCTGTTGGAGTCTAAATAAGCACAAATTGAGTCTATTGCAGTTCTAATAAGTACAAATTAAGTCTGTTGGAGTCCGATAAGTACAAATTAAGTCTGTTGGAGTCCGAATAAGCACAAATTGAGTCTTTTGGAGTCTTGTTAAGTACAAAAAGTACATATTGAGTCTGTTGGAGTCCTAATAAATACAAATTAAGTCTGTTGGAGTCCTTTTAAGTACAAATTGAGTCTGTTGAAGACCGAATAAATACTAATTGTGTCTGTTGGAGTCCAAATGAATACTAAATTAGTCTGTTGGAGTCCGAAGTAAGAATAAATACAAATTTAGTCTGTTGGAGTCCTAATAAGCACAAATTGAGTTTGTTGGAGTCCGAATAAGTACAAATTGAGTCTGTTGGAGTCCGAATATGCACAAAATGAGTCGTTTTGAGTCCAAACCAGTACAAATTGAGTCTGTTGGAGTCCTAATAAGTACTAAATGAGTCTGTTAGAGTCCGTATACGCACAAATTGAGTCCGTTGGAGTCCGTAAAAGTACAAATTAAATCCGTCCTTACAATGAGAGAAGTCTATGATAGTCATTTTAACTTGTCCAGACACGCACCCATTAGCTACTGTTATTATTCATAAATTATCATTGTTTTTTCATTGGTTAACTTATGTTGATCAATCATTAAATAATTGTATCGATCATTAAGTAATTGTTATTGATCATAAAATGCCTTTTATTGTTAATTAATCAACTGTTATGGATAATTAATTAACTGGTATTGATCATTAATTAACATTGTTTCATAATTAATTAACTGTTATCTATGATTAGTTACCTTCTATAAAAAATTAATTAACTGTTATAATAATTAACTGTTACGGATGATTAATTATTAATTATATTAATTATATAGGGAGAGACCGGCAGCTATCCCAGTCCAAGTTCGATCTATCGACGACACCTCAAACTTTGATGAATTTCCTGATGTAGATTTAAAAATACGTAAGTTTTTTTTTAAACTTTTTTCGTTGTTTTACAAAATTTGCTTCCTACTGCTCAATGTTTTTGTTTATATTATTACGTATTTAAGTATTAAAAGCGATTTTTTACAAATTTTAATTTTTAATTTCAAATTTTTTTTAAAAATATTATGCATCCCTGTTTCCTCGGGAAATTGAGTTTGTTTCTTTTCTATATTCTGTTTGTTCAGCCCTAAGATGATTTGCAAAATAGATTTTCCTTTCTTGACATTTTCTACTGAATTTATTTTTGTTAAAAAAAGGAAACTAGTAACTTTTCCTCCATAGTTTTGCTTTTTATTGTAAAAAAAGAGACAGTATTTTGATATTTTCGTAAAGCATAAGTTGATAATTTTCATCTTTATTTTAACATTGAATAGAAAGATGAAATATTTATTGCTTTTAAGAATAAAATACTAACCCTTAATATTTTATGATCCTTAAAAATGCAGTAGGAAAATTTTCGTCGGATTTAGCTGAAGTTGCAAACTTGTAATTTCAGTAGAGCTTGACAACTTTGCCAGCTTTAAGTTCGCAGTTGCTAAATGTCAAAACAAAGTGGAAAAACAGAATATTTGAAAACAATGATCAGATACTAAAGCCTCCAAGTAGAGTTGCAAACAGTTTTAAAGGGAGTGTTCGCGGAAAATGAAATACCAGTTTTATACGAATGCATCGAATTGACATTATGGGTTGTAATATCTGAATGCTTAATTTTAAATTTAATTGAATATTTACGATCTGAGTGGTATAATTCAACTCCGTGAATTTGTATGGGTCCTACGTTCTTCGATATCAGTTGTTTTTAGTCCTTTTCACTTTATATACGCAACAGACAAAAGTAAAATTAGAAGCGATTGATATCGAATTCAATTCGATATCAGCCTATACCCCCTTTCATTTTTCGCGAACACTCCATAATATTTAGTAAAAATACATAAAAGAATTTAGTATTCAAAAGACACAAATACTTAATTTTTCTATCCCAATATCTTTGCCACATGATAGTCTGAACTTTTTGTATTTTTAACTTTGTCTTCAATTTAACAAAATTCAAAGGTATAAAAATCAGGTCGCAAAGATATGTGGATTGAGGCGACTATTCAGGGTAAAATAGTACTATTATTGTTACTAAAACTTTAATGTTTTCTTCGCGTTTTTTTCGAAATTTTTATTTTATCACCCCCCCCCCTTGAAATTAAATTGTATAAAAGTGCAGTTGACGTTTCTAAGTTGAAAATTTATAGATTTTCAATAGTTGGAGAATAATTAATTTCATGGGAAACTCGAGCCTCAAAGCTATATTAATACAGAGAAAAAAGTTTTTAACAAAAATTATTCATTTTCTGTTTTTGAAAGGTGTTTTTTTAATAAAATTGTATTAATACTTTAATAAGTCTTTTTCTGAAACATTGACTCTGTTGCGTAAATATGCAAGGCTGTTTTTTAGAGAGCCTGTATTTAAAAATGATCAATTTTCAGCTAGAAAACAATTGTAAATCCCGTGAAAGTAAATGTTAGTGAAGAAATGACTGGGGTATTCAGGGGGCTAGGCTCATCCCAAATTGTACTTGATATCGATCGCTTCTGTTTTACTTCTATCTGTTACGTATAAAAAAACGACTCATACCGAAGAGCATAGATTTACGGAGTTTCCTAATTTAACCCGGACAGTAGATAATTCTATTAAAGTGAAAGCAAATCATTTTAAGAAACTCGAATTCAATTAGGGGCCTAAACAAAAACACCTTTCATTATTTGCGAACACTCCGTTAAAGCTACAATTATTTGGTGGTTTCTATTCTCAACAATAAACATATCTTTTATTTTTTTATTTATTTTAGGGGTTCCGACAACTGTGAGACCGGAAAAGGGACAACAAGCTTACAAGGATTGGGTTTTTATAAATTACACCTTTAAGAGGTTTGAAGGATTAACCCAGAGAGGAGTTCCAAACGCTCGAGACGTTGTCAAACAATGAATTCCGCCATCTTGAATCCTCTCATTTTGAATCCTGCCATCTTGAATTCCGCCATCTTGAAATCGAGGCTTACAAGATCTAAACTCAACATTTAGATCTAAACTCAACATCTAGATCTGAACTCAACATCTAGATCTGAACTTAACTTCTAGATCTGAACTCAACATCTAGATCTGAACTCAACATCTAGATCTGAACTCAACATCTAGATCTGAACTCAACATCTTGATCTGAACTCAACATCTAGATCTGAACTTAACTTCTAGATCTGAACTTAACATCTGGATCTGAACTCAACATCTAGATCTGAACTTAACATCTAGATCTGAACTTAACCTCTAGATCTAAACTCAACATCTAGATCCAAATTCTACATCTTATCTACTCATAAGCTATTTTGGATCATGGCGGCTCCAATCCTAATCTCAAATATATTGATTCAGTTTCTAAAAAATATCAGTTTTATGATAAGGAAATTACTGTCCTGGCTTGATCAACAGAAAGTAATTGAACGATGTTTTATGTGTTTACTCTTCAGTACACTTCTCTGTTGTGTTATTGTTAAAAATAAACGTGACCAAATCTGAGAAAAACTGGTCCTAAATCTTGTCAACAAGTCGGATAATAACAAAAATGATTTAACGATAATAGAAAAGGAATAGACTGAGAATGTAGAAACGACCCTCACGCACCAAACCACGAGCTTCTTTACTCTTCTTTAATCCAAACCAAATAATTTCACGCGCCATAAACCAAAAATCCGTGAAAATCCAAACCAAATTTGGCGCGAACTTATTATTGCTGGAACGAGAGTGCCAATACCTAGACTCGAATATTAAACGCCAAAATGGTTGATTAAAACACTATTTATTGTGATACATGCTGCTACACACATCATTCTTACAGAAAAAAAGTTTAAAAATTCAACCATTCAATATTTTTTATAATGAACACTGCACCCATACATAGTCAGTATAGTGGGTTGTCAAGTAGTCATCACTAGTTATTATAAACATATAAACAACATAAAGTCCACATATATAGCACATTATGCCTCAGAAATGTTTGGCTTAAAAGATTAAACTCTTTTTAGCCGATTATTTATCGTTATTTGTAGATCTTTAGTCTGTGATACGCGGTCAGACCGTTTTATTCTGTTGTAAAATAATTTCTGGTTTTTGTGATTCAGTGAACATTTTCAGGGATATAAATGTTCCCATTTAATCAACCTCCCCCCCCCCTAAAAATCTCATAAAAATAAGCATTAAAATTTTATCCTTTTTAATTTTGAGAAAAAAATTTAGATTTTTCTAGACTCACAACCTCCAACGAAAAAGGGAACAATGGGGGAAGGTTAAAGGAAATGTATGGCCCTGAATATTTTGTGATTCAGTGAATATTTTGGGACATTAAATAATAAGCTTACATAGTTTACTATTGTTATTTTAACATGTTACACTTTGCATATCAATATAATTTAGAAAAAAAACATTAAAAAAATATTTGATTTTTAGACTGAGAGTTATTCTGTTTGATTAAATCAATATAATTTAGAAAAAAAACATTAAAAAATATTTATTTTTTAGACTGAGAGTTATTCTGTTTGATTAAATCAATATAATTTAGAAAAAAAACTTTCAAAAATATTTTATTTTTAGACTGAGAGTTATTCTGTTTGATTAAAGAAGGTCATGTCCAGGCGAAACTTTAGTACAGGGTGTCCCAATAAACATTGGAAATTGACGAATGCGAAATCGTCGTCAAAAGTTAGCGTTGAATTACCCAATTTCATTGGTCATTATAAAGTTACTTATTAAAAGAGTGTATTTCTGCAAACTGTTGTTTTATTTTGCAAAACGTTGTATAACGTGTCTGTAGCATGTCTGCAAGATAAACAAACATTTAAAAGGAACAACTTAGTTAGTGTTAGTTTTTTATTAGTGGTGGCGGTTTTCAGCTGCAAAACCGCTCAGGGCTTATGTCCCAAGTGGCTGTCCGCGCGAGTAGAAACCATTGCATTATTCTAAGCTAACGTGCCGGTCACCCAATTTTGGAAAGTCCGGTGCGATGGGTAGGGTTCTGGTAGTTTTACGGAGCTAACAGTTTCCTCGTAATAGATAGATAGATACACAGGAATTTTTACAAAGGACAACCAAAAAAAAGTTTAAATCCTAGTATATGATATCATTACAAGGATTATAAACTTACAGCTTTCTTACAGTTGGTTCCGACGCGGGCTTTACTGGTCAACCAAGATTTAGAAAAGAAGATATTTATGAGCTTAAACCGCAACAAAATTGTCACTGTCCAAATTTCGTTAAAGAATTAAAAAAGAAATGAAGAATTTAGTGATTGCTTTGAACAAACTTATATTTATAAAAATAATTGAATTTATATTAAAAAGTAGATACAATTTATAGAAACAGCATTAAATTTTAGCAAAAATGGATCAAATAAATTCCCTATTATGTTGATAAGTAAACATCCATGCTTGTGAAGGATCGTCCAAAATTTGTTTCCACGAATAAAGACATACAACTATTCCGCATAAATTTCATTAGAACGAGATCATTCATTTGGCGTACTGTACCGGTTTGCCTTACAGAGACTGTATTTGTACTGTACAGCTTGCTCTAGAGCTGGTTAAAAATCGGCCTGGTACTTGAAATCAACTGGAATTTACAAATATTTCCAGGTTCAGTTTGTACAAAAATTGTGTTCACGTAGGAATGACACACGGAACAGAATTCACTATAGTTTCAGTAGAAGTAAATATTTCCATTTACTGATAGCGCCGATTGAAGGATTCATAACTCTAATTAGATAATGAGATAGATAGAAAGATAGATATTATCGCCAAACTATTTCTATTGGTTCAGAATAGACAACAAACACATGGCTGAACCCTGCTTGGATCAGGCGCTAATGGACTCGGCATACAGGTCGTAACTTTTTCTCATGTTTACTGGGACACCCTGTATATTGTACAAGGAAAGAAAGGCAATGCATGAAAATTATAAGTTTGATCAAAATTTTCAACATTCAAATTGCAATGCTTAAGAATATGAATTGAAATGACAAAATTTGCATAAATGTCGCAAATTTAGCTAAATGAAAAACTTTAGCTTTGCTGTATAAACATGCTTGCTTCGAATGAAAAAAGGGGCGCATTAATAAAAAAAAAACTTGTTTGCTCCCCCCTTTTTTGTAAGTTCAGAAAAGCTATAACCAGCATTTGAAATTGCTAATACTTAATGGTCTTTAAAAATTTAATTCCCCGTCTCCTTGGTCTATTTTCACTTAAATATAGATTTAATAAAATTAAACCCAAAAACTTTATATGTCTAATTTATTCTCTCAATTAGAAATAAAAAACAAATAAAAAATAGAAATTGTGGAAAAAATAGAAGGACAAGTTTTTGTTTCTATGATTTTGATTGGGATAAACTTTAATTATCCGTTTCTGCATGTAGTAATTTAAAAAAAATATTCTTAGGATCCATCATGATATATTTTCCGACGCCCCTATTTACAATTCATAAATTTGACCCTTTCGATTTGTATTAAGATTTCTTTGAGACAAAAATAATATTTTTATTAATATCTTTATAATTAATTTATTTCTGTAGATTACTGAAGTTGTCATAAGACCGGGGACAGTTCCATCAGGGAACAGAACATTTTCTTAAAAACGGAAAGAATTTGTAAATTATATATTGACACGAAAGGAAACCCCGGTTAATGTAAAAGTAAAAAAAAGACAATTTGTCATTCACTTTTAAACTAAATGTGAATTTTTCAGATTTTAAGAAGAAAAAAAACTTTATTCGTGTTTAGTAGGGTTGGGCGAAATTCCGTTAATTACTGGAAATTCTTTAAAAACTAACGGAACAATCTGTAACAGTAAATTAAATCAAATGACCGCTAAACAACGGATAAGGGGCTTATATGCAGCTTACATGGTAGAGGCATGAAGCTATCCCACCCCATCTGGAACAGCTACAGCTTTAAAGGGAGTGTTCGCGAAAAATGAAAGGGGTATAGGATGAAACCTAAGAATCCTTGGAGTTAAACGATACATATAAAACATCCATCTGATGTTCCTGTCTCGAGAAATTGATATATAACTGTATCAAAATACAAAAATTCATATGCAATTTTGTTTAAAAGTTGTGGTATTAAACAAATCAAATTCAACAAAACGCAACCAATCTAAAAACGACGATATCCCACAGGAGACCGAGAATCTCAGGTTTGCTCCTTTCTAATTTTTTAATTTTTATTTTGCATTTTTAATAGATAAAATTGATAATATAATTACATATAGTCCGTATAGTCCGTATTAAGTCACCGGAACTTAGCAGTGCAGTATCATTGTCACGTGGTACAGACGGAAATCACGTGAGCAGTATATTTGACACAGTTTTTGATCAATTTCTCTAGACAGGAACATCAGATAGATGTCTTATAGGTATCGATCGACTCCTGAGATTCTCAGGTTTCAGCCTATACCCCCCTTTCATTTTTCCTTTACACAGTTCCTTTAAGGTCATGAGATGGCCTTATGATTTAAATATAATACTTATACGTCATAAGATGCAAAGGTAATTATGGGTTTAGTCAATATCAAAGAAAGTAATTTGCATCATATCTATATAAAGCTTCAAAACTGCCATTATCGATAAAAATCTCCCAGATTTTCCATAATGTCCATTAACAACTACGTAGTTTAAAGTAGAATTTTTGTTACAATTTTCATAGTTTAAAAAACGACAATTGGGGAGAATTTCAAAGGTCGATTTTCTTTCTCTTATTCAGCAACTATACACCGATAAATACGTACTATTAGTATCAAATGAATCCGAAAATGTTTCTTTATATTTTTCATATTTTTGAGAATTTAAATTTTTGATTTAACAATCATACTTGTAAGATCAGGTTTAGGATGAAGCTATGGATGTCTCTACTTTTCATAAAAAAAATACAAGTTTCGTAGGTTTTTGGTGATTTTTGGGGAGTTTATGTTGGATCATGAGGAATATTACAAATTTGACCACATCAAGTATTTAATAAAGTATATACCTTTTTCCCAATAAATCACGATCGGTTTAGATCTAGCATAGACTCTACGCAGTCTAGTCTTAGAATATGAGTAACTATTTACTTTTAGTAATAGTTAATAACAATTTAAATAAAAATTGGAGCAACCACTTAAATAAAAAAGTTTTGGTGACAATTTTATTTTTACAATAATAATAATAATGTCTCCTTGGTCTATNCCCCCCATCCATGCATGTTGGCTCCTTAAGCCAAGTCGAGTGTGTACTTAAATGGGTATTCACATTAACCCTTATCGCTTCCTGTGTACTAGTATATAACGAGTTGAGACTTAGGCAATAGTCATTGTCGAGGAGAGGGGGAGGGGGGGGGATTAGGCAATATTTAAAAGATTGGTTGTTCTGAGCTTTGGCAATATGTGTGGGTCTCAGGGGGGGAGGGGTAGACAGATCTTGGTTATGATATAGGAAGGGAAAGTGGAAACAACTGAACCGATTGGTCTAATTTTATTTGAAACCCTTGACACGTCATAAATTTTATTGTAAGTGTTGAAAAATGTACTAAAAGAAAAAATACTGGAAAAAATATATTTAAAAGGCTTTTTAGATTTTTAATAGATTATACATCATTTTGCTGCAGCTGTCTGTTAATTTCTAGATCAAATTACGATGTTTCTTTGAAATATGTAAAAAAAATTTGAGATAATGTTTAAAACTCTTTTTCAGATTCCCCCCCCCCCTTAACCCTGATAGTTATGTGAATTCAATAAATGAACTTGGAACCGGATCTACGACAAAACAATAAGTTAAATCGGAAATTATCTTAAATTTTATATAAACTAAAACACCATGCAGCAAGCTTTTATCACATGTATTAGTCTCTTTAAAATCTTTTATAACAGGAGTTCCTTTAGAACCTATTTCTTTACAAAAATGACAGAGATATTCTTAGTTTTACAATTGGTTACCATTGGGATTCTTATTAGGATAAACAAATCATAAATGCAGGTTCACACTCCCTTTTTGAAATACATCTTTATAAGTAATATAAAGCAATAATCTCTGTTTGTCTGTTTTATTTCCGATCATAACTCATGAACCTGGCCTTATGATTTAAANTTGAATTTCAATTATGTAACCAAAAAAATGCTTTTCTCGTACTTGTGCATAAAATCAAAACTAGAGTAGCCACGAAGACACAAAATAGTACCAGTGATGTTGCATACTTCATTTTGTCTAGTTCATATGTGAAGTGATTGATAAATATATAAACCTTCATGATCAAGTGTCTAAATTTCCACTACAAACTACAAAACGCTGTCTTGTAAATATGTAATCAGAGTTGGGGGAGGTAGAGATGGGAAAAGTTTTTGTGAACCAATAAAATTTTCGTGAACGATGGCGTCGTTCACAAAAAAACACAAACGACTTGAATCGTTTAGAGAAATGAAAAAACGATCCTTTTTTTAAAACAAACGAAAAAATATATGAATAATTTCAAATCGTTCAAACGATCTTTAAAAAAAATCGTTTTTCCAAAATATTTTGAAAAAACTAACGATTTTTTAATGAATTAATGACTTTTGAACAAATTTTTTTTAAACTATCAAATTTTCCTAAAATTTTTTTTTATTGAACTAACGATTTTACTGAACGATCGTTCAGTGATAAATAGAATAGATGAATTGTCTAATATAGTCTGTGTGTATACATCACAGCTTGTTCAACCCGCTTAAAAGTCGACTTAGTCCTTCAAATGAACCAAAGTTTTTCAATGGTATATCAGTTTATACATTTACAATCAAAAATATTTAGAATATCACTTCTTCATCAAAAACTACGTTTTTAAATTTTATTTCAATAAAGAATCATAAAACACTCCGCTTTTGTGTCGAATAAATTCGCATGGTTCTTGCTTGTTTGCAGAAAGTGCACTAACTATTGCCAACCTTTTATGGTTTGCTGGTTGCAATTTATACCTTTAAAGAATATCATTCAACCAAACAGTATACCTATAAAGTGGCCGAATTAAAAGAATTTGAGCGGTGGTTTAAATTTAAGCCGCAGCTTAAATATGGTTGGTTCCACTTAAATTGTATCAAATGTTTCAAGATTTAAGCCGGCGCTAAATTTAAACCGGGTTTTGGCGGATTTTGGCGGATTTAAACCGCGGCTCAAATTCTTTAAATTCCATATCAAGACTTTTTAAAAAAGTTTCTTCGAAGATTTTACAGATTTTTCTGAATTTACTGGTGCATTTCAAAATATCCTAATGGTATTGTAAGCAAGTATAAATGAATGATCCCACCTTATTAATCAGAAAGATACAAGGTTAAAGAAAAAAATGAAACTACGATGAAAGCCTTTTAAGAATTGGAATCTTCGGAGAAAATAGAGTAATTCTGTCGCCCGTTAAGCCTCTTTGGAGTTTTTTTTTGTGTGTGAGGTCCTAGAAGAAATTTGAGTCAAATGGGCTCAGCAGTCTTTAAATTCAAACTTAGAGCAATTAAAACTTGAAAAAATGTTTAAGATTTGTTAGGAAAAAAGTGATTAAGAATACGTTAAAATGTTGAACTGGGACAAATATGGACAAATCCAAATATACTTCTGAAATTTACCAAAACATAAACAACCAGAACTTTTGTATCAAATATTGTTTTCCATCTTATGCAGACCAAGCTTATATAATCTATGGGTCAATTAAATTCCTCTGTGACATCCCCTCCCCCTCCCTTTTATAATGGAATTAATAATCAACATCCCCCCTCTCCCTTTTATAATGGAATTAATGAGCAACATTCCCCCCACTCCCTTTTACAACGAAAATAATGAGCAACCCCCCCCCCTCTCTTTTATAATGGAATTAATNTGGAATTAATTAGCAACATCCCCCCCACCTCCCTTTATAATGGAATTAATTAGCAACATCCCCCCTCTCTTTCATCGAAAAATATTCCGACGACCGTCGGTCTGTCGAAAAAAAATGCATTTTCAAAGTCACCCTGTATTAAATGTTATGGTGGTTGGATTTATTGCAGATTCTCCTTTATAAAATTTCACAGATGATAAGAAGGATTTCGAAAAATATTTTCAATCACTCGGAAATGATTTGACAAAAATATTAGGATTTCAATCTTTTTATAGATTTATCTGCTAACGGGCCAAACGAGTCCTTTTGGCAGTTGGATAACAATTCTATAAGAATAAAAAAAAATTTAAGTTCTTTTCAAGTGAAGTAGGTACAGGGTGTTCCAATAAACGTGGCAGTTCAGTGAAGACTTAAAGCTCGTCTTTGATTTTTATAGCTTTTAAATTTTGTTTGTAAAGAAAGCGGTGCTTAAGATTGTCAAACTGGTTCACCAAAATAATAACAAATTTCACTTTCTGAATTTTTCATGAAATGTTTATCAAAAATGTCATAAGTAAGTTGTGAAAAGCGTTTTTGTGCAAGTAAAAGTAAGTAATTTTTCTGCATTTAAATTAAATTTCACGTGTACACAAACCTTTGCATCGTGCGTACACTGTACAGTAACCACTAAACCCGTGAGTCGTGTTATATCGTTTCCAGCACAAAAACGGAGCCAATGTCGTGATACGTTTTTAGAGTCTCTAAAATCCCTGAATTTCCCCCCTCATCCATATTCCTCGACTTTGAGTGTTTTTCTTATCCTTGAATGTTATGGGAAATTGGTGCAGAATAATTTTGCATGAAATCTGCCAGATTTTTGCACATTATTTTGCAATATGTTGCTTCTTCTATGCATTGACCTTTGCCTTTGCATTGATATCAGATACAATTTATTATAAAAACAAAATTAGATCTAAGCTATAGATGGGCGCGTTTGGCTTTTTATCATATCGATCGTTCATCGTTCGTAAACGACCCATTTCGCTTGTGTGCTTTTTCAATCGTTCAACAAAAATTTGATTTCGTTCGTTCTGAAAAATATTGTTAATTTTCCATTTATTTAGGTCGTTTTCTCACTGAACAATCGTGCAATGAAATCATTTGTTCAATAAAATCATTCGCTTAGTTAAAAAACGATAGCTTTTTCTAGCTTGTTCTTTTAGTAGAAAAATGACAGTTTTATCAAAAAAAATCGTTGGTCAGTAAAAAACGACCTTTTTTCATTTTTTAACGATTTATTTCGTTCATACATCGTTCGTTTTTTCACGAAAAATTTTGTTCTTTCTCAACGATTTCGTTCGTACTGTTTTAACCTAATTTTTTTCATTCGATTTTCCAAGGACAGTTAGATCACCCTTGACTAAACAGGGCTAGATGCGTTCGATTTTTTAAAATTTGAATTCAATTCAATCTATAAACTTACAGAGTCGTACTATTTTGTATTTTACATGCATCACCAACAAAAAATAGTTTACAAGAGAAAAAGCAAACACTTGATCTATATGATAAAGCTCTAGCTCATATATATATTTGAAACTATGTTAGCTATAGCTGGCCAAACAGCTGAACCAAATTGGCTGATTTTTTTAAGGAAACTCGTGGGGACATGGGGGGTATTATAAAATTTAAAATTCCACAGACAACGCCAGGCACTTCAGCAAGTGCTTAATATGAAAAAGTGTGATCGAAAGTGTCAGTTTGCCAGGACAAGGACAATAACCGAACTGTCAGATCTGCTTGAGATATTTTTAAAAATACAATTTTATATTTCCAGAAAAATATTATTGTTTTTTTTTCATCAGAATAAAAATCTGTGCAATAATAACGTAAACTATGGGAAAAATAACGCCGCTGGTTTATCAAATTGTCCGTTCGTCAAAATTAACAGGAACGCTGTAGTTTATTCGATAGTAGATTTAGTAGAAGATAGTAGAATTTAGTAGAAGATAGTAGATTTAGTAGAAGATAGTAGATTTAGTAGAAGATAGTAGATTTAGTATATGTTTAGAATTGTTTTTTCTTATCCAGAAGCACCAACAAAGAATGAGACTTCAAAGACGACTGGTTGCTGATTATATTTAGTCTTATTTCTTTTATTGAAAGTTTTGATTGTTTATTTTTCAATTTTTGAGATTCATGAAGAGGATTGGATCTATTTTTCAGATGTTAAATTGTAGAATTCCAGGTCGTCATCTTTATCTAATCTTTGTGGTTAACCCTGTTACAGCGACGTGCGGATTTATTCAGTAGAAACAAAGAAGAAAACTCGCAGAATTTAACCCTTTTTATAAAACTATATCATCCTCGTTGATGTATAAATCAAGGTTAAGGTCACAAAGTTGTACTATTACATACTATTACATAAATTTGTACTATTACATACTATTACATAAATTTGTAACATAAGTACTATTACATAAATTTGTAACATAAGTACTATCACATAAATTTGTAACATAAGTACTATTACATAAATTTGTAACATTAGTACTATTACATAAATTTGTAATAGAAGTACTATTACATAAATTTGGCCTGCTCATTCTGTCCAGTGTGTGAAAGGTTTGAAATAAATAAAATGTTTCTTTAATTTTCCAGAAATATGAAAAGGATAATGTTTAATTCTGTAGTAACAGATTGAACAAAAGACGAAATAAAATCAAAAAGACCTTTGCACCAGTTTAACCTTTGGACTAGGGCTGAACAGAAAATTTAATCGTCAAAATTAATCGACTATTTGTTTTAATCAAAAAAAACATCGATAGTGCTGAGCAATATTTTCGGAGTTGAATCTTAATAAAGTAGAAATTTTCGGAATTATTTCGAAATTACATTTCGATTGAAGCCTAGTGTATCTGCAGTGTTATCTTCATCTCTTAAACTTTCAAGGTAGACACCGGGCACTAGGCTTAGTCATTTTCTTTTATACAAGCTAACACGGGATATTTATCAATACAGATTTATTTTATAGACATTTTTTTATGCGCTTTTGAGAAAATTATCTAATATTTTTATACGCATATATATAAATTTGGCTTGTCTGTCTGTCTGTTTGTTTGTTTGTCTGTCTGTCTGTTTGTATCCAATAAACGTCAAAACGGCTGAACCGATTGGGCCCAAATTTTTTGTGGGACATCTAGGGACCCCAGGGAAGGTTTATGAAAAATCAAAATTTCAAATATTTGTCTCCATCAAAATTCGATCGTCATTAAATTTTTAAAAATTTTGAAAATCCGCGAATTATTTTTGCTTTGTTTTACGATGTACACAAAGAGAACATGTTCACAACTAATTTAGAAGATGGGCGCTTCCTAAGGCTAGAAAGAAGGGCGCGAAGCGCCTTGAATTTCTAGTATCTTATATGGGACAAATAGATATACACTTTTCACAAAGTTAATTAAATGTTAAAATGTAGAAATACGAGACTTCATACATTTAAATCTATATGAAAAAGTTCAGTGTGATTCGTTGAGAGTTTGGGGTTACCTCGAATAAATTATAGATTTCAAATTTCAAAATTTCCTTTTTTGTCTCGGCTGCATTAATCCTTGATCCGACAAAGGTGTAACGGGTACCGTTGACAATTCGACATGCACTCTACAAATGCTACACTGAAAGTTACCGTGCAGCCTCTTTAACTCAAAAAAAGTATGTTTATATTGAGAGTGGAGTGGAGAAATGAAATTAAAAAATAAACATATGATCTTTATGCATTTATGTTTCAGTATAACTATAATTCCTGTCTAAATAAAAACGTATCGTATCGTTTTTATGCGCAGCAAAAATTTTCTTAGGAAACAGATTTTAGTCGCAACGCCGCTGCCGTACAAAATTTTCGCAAACATACAGAGCAAAGCAGCAAAATTGTGCGCAAAAATTCATGCAAACCTCAAACATTAACTTTGAATATAAATATCAAAAATGTACTTATATTTTACTAGCTTAGGAACCCAGCTTTGCCTGTTACCAAATCAACATTTAAGGCAAATCGGTCAATGAGTTTCTGAGTTATGATCGAATATACAAACAAACAAACAAACAAAGGCATCCCATGAGGGAATTACTTGGGGGCCCTATAAAACAGCTTAGACCTTTTAAAACTTAATTTTATCACATTTTTTTAATTTCAAAGTTAAATTATTTTTCTTTTTTATATAGGTTAATAAACTATTGTNATTTAATGTGTATTTCCGGGGAGGGGACTGGGAAAGCCGGATGTTAAAATTTATCGCAGTTTGAATTAGATGTTGATAGTCAATCAATTTAGATACAGTGTATACCAAATCACGTTTAAATGTATATTGTTTAGATCAGATCAACATAACGATTAACGAATGTGATTGATTTTGATTTTGAATTTATTTCTAAACATTTGGGGAAATAATTCACCATATATTTTGTCCCAGTTTTCCTCTGAATACTTTCGCTACAGCAATCTCTATTCTCTATTTGGATTAGTGGACACATTTTTATTTCATTTCTACTTTTAATCTAAAAAAGTTTTTATATTTTTGTTTAAACAAATATTAAATTTGTTATTTATATCCTAGTTTTCAAGTCTCATACATTTAGATTAATACCGGGAAAAGAAATTAAGGAAGATGAGAATGGAGGAAGATTAGGAAGGTGGGTGGGAATGGAAGAAAAGTTAGGAAGGTGGATGGGAATAAGAGGAAAGGAAAAGGAGGATGAGAATGGAAGAAAAGGAAGGAATGTGGATGGGAATGGGAGAAAAGTTAGGAAGGTGGATGGGAATGGGAGAAAAGTTAGGAAGGTGGATGGGAATAAGAGGAAAGGAAAAGGAGGATGAGAATGGAAGAAAAGTTAGGAAGGTTTATGGGAATGGAAGAAAAGTTAAGAAGGTGGGTGGGAATGGGAGAAAAGGAAGAAGGGAGGATGGGAGTCGTAGAAAAGGAAGGAAGGATGATGGGAATGGAAGAAAAGGAAGGAAGGATGATGGGAATGGAAGAAAAGGAAGAAGGAAGGATGGGAATCGAAGAAAAGGAAGGAAGGATGATGGGAATGGAAGAAAAGGAAGGAAGATGGATGGGAATGGAAGAAATGTTAGGAAGATGGATGGGAATGGAAGAAAAGGAAGGAAGGTGGGTAGGAATGGAAGAAAAGGTAGGAAGGTGGATAGGAATGGAAGAAAAGGTAGGAAGGGTGGTGTGAATGGAAGAAAAGGAAGGAATTGTGGTGTGAATGGAAGAAAAGGGAAGATGGAAGAAATGGGAAGGCAACGGAAGAAAAGGGAGGAAGGGGATGGAAGAAACGGGAGAAAAGTTTGTGAATGTAAGAGAAAAGCACCTGCTATGTTCATCGGGATAGAGCGGAGGGNGGGGCATAATATGTCTACATATGTACATAAAAAGGGCGAGTTATAGATTATATTTAGAATAGACCTACTTCTATGAATTGGAATGATCTAATATTATTACTGCTCTGACATGTGGAAGCGCCTAACAGTTGGATTATAAAAAGCGCACGACGCACGTTGACGTTGTATCTAGGTTAGGCGCACGATCATGATGTGTGCACCTTAACCTGTGAACTTATAGATTAGGCGCGCATATGTTCGGTAATCTATAAGAAATAAATTTTTTTCGTTCTAATTCTTTTATTTTTCCTTTTCGATTCCTGGCCCTCCTCATCCTATTTTTCCTTTTCAATTCCTGGCCCTCCTCATCCTATTTTTCCTTTTCAATTCCTGGCCCTCCTCATCCTATTTTTCCTTTTCAATTCCTGGCACTCCTCATCCTATTTTTCCTTTTCGATTCCTGGCACTCCTCATCCTATTTTTCCTTTTTAATTCCTGGCACTCCTCATTCTATTTTTCCTTTTCAATTCCTGGCACTCCTCATCCTACTTTTTCGTCTCAGAAAAAAAAACTTCAGAGGTTAAAAGAAAAGGGTTTTGCAATTTGGTTTAAAGAAAAAAATCTACAATTTAGGGTTAAACATTTGTAATTTTACTTTTTAGAAAAAAGTTTGCAAGAATGATTTTTAATAACGTGATTTTTTTAAAAGACGAAATCTAAATATGTGAGGCAATATACCATCTTTGCACGGAGGGTCACTTGAAATTGCGCCTACATTCCCTTTAAGCGAGTTTTTCAACCGAAATTATATTTCAAAAATTATCCTACATCGGAATATTTTAAATTTTTCTCTAGCAAATACAGGACTAACAATAGGTGAACTAGTGTTGATTAATATCTATTTACATCTGAAGATATGATCATATACGTAGTACCCCTAGTATCTATAGGATTGGGCGTCGTTCTTGGGAGACGATCGTTTGTTCACGGGAACGAACCAGGGAGTAAGGAATAGAAGGGAGATATAACTGACACGGTTCGCCCTACCATATGATTATACATGCTTTGCAGACGGTTGTACTTCATTTGTATAAGAAATATTCAGAAAAGGTTATTGTATTCAAATGGAGTACCCGTCTGCAAAGCATGTATAATCATATATGGTAGGGCGAACCGCGTCAGTTATATCTCCCTTCTATTCCTTACTACCTGGAACGAACGGTTACGAGCTTTACTTGTATTTTATCACGCCCAGCTCTACTTGTATTTTATCACGTCCAGCTCTACTTGTATTTTATCACGTCCAGCTCTACTTGTATTTTATCACGCCCAGCTCTACTTGTATTTTATCACCAGCTCTACTTGTATTTTATCACGTCCAGCTCTACTTGTATTTTATTCTAATCTCTACGGATTATTTCACCACTTTATAAGTTTGGTCCCATAGCAACTAAATGTCATATTGTTGAAAGGTTGAGAATATTTTCGCTTCCACATTGTTTGAAATATTTATCATTTTCTGCAAAAGCAAAATATTTTAATTTTCTCTGACAGAATTTTCTGTCTTTTATTCAGGGACATGCGATCTAAATAAAATCTCCTGTGATAACCCTCAATCAATGCTTTAACCAACAAGGTTTGGAACCTAGCATTGCATTTCTTCATGGTTTCTCTCCTGAAGTGATTTGCGCATTTCTGCTTCAGATACCATGGAGCAGGAGAACATAATCAGAATTATACATTTTTTAAGCTAGAAATATGAAGATATCTGCCACATCACTGATAGTTCTAATAAGTACCGTGGTATATTGAGGTTATCTTTGAATATGACCACAGTGAAATTTGTTGTGTTCTGTCGAAATGATTTGACTTAAGAAGAAATAATTCAGACAACAGTTATCAGCTGCACTGCAGGGAACTTTAGAAGTTTAGAGTTTAAGAAACAAGACTGATAAGCCTTCAAATATGCTTGAAACTAAAAAATATTTATCCTATCTTAAGGTCGATCTTACAAATTAAGTATTACTGATGGCAGAGTACTAGGTGCTCTCTGGTATAGTTTTATCATAGTTTATCACAAATAGATTATCAAGTACTTAAAAATCTATTTGGTTTATCATATTCTATAGTCAGTTTAAAACAAAGAGTTTATAGTGTATAGAGTGATAATGTACGCTAATCCTTTACTAATTGCAAGGAGATATTGAATAGAAGGAGGGGGCGATAGGGTTTCCGTACACTTTTCTGTGACGTTTTTG
>NW_019397632.1:0-10985 GCF_000591075.1 Eurytemora carolleeae | reverse complement strand
GGGGGGGGGGGGGGGGGGGGGGGGAGCGCCCCCCCCTCGTACGCCCCTGCCCTAGTTTAAACTTTAAACCGCAAAACATGACGATGATTTTAACAGAGTATAGATAACCAGTTATAAAAGCAAGATTTCTCACCACTTCTTGTACTTGTATACAGGGTTAACCCCAACGGATGCTGCTTTAATGACGATCTTAAACTCTAAAATTACGAAGACATCATAAACTCCTCGTCTCTGAAATCTCATTCATTGTGAATAACCCTGTACTAGATAATAAAATAAAACTATATATTTCTGATCAGAAGGAATTTATTTCAAATTTAGAATAGAAAACCACTACAGTACAGAAACAGTACAGTACACACAGGGGGGATACAAGTACATGCAGATACAGGAATACATATGTTTTATGTAAATTACAAACTCATAAATAAAAGTTGAAAAAAATTCAAGCTTAAGTCGTGCTAGTGCTGAGTCATATCAGCTAAACTTGATATATTCTTTATTGTAAACTTCAGGAGAAGTCCAAAAAATACAACTAGACCACCTAGAAGTTTTAAAAATTGGTTTTTACTGATAGTGTGGCTATCAAAAAAAATTTGCTGATTTAAAAAAATAAAAAAATTTACAGTAAAACTGGTTTTTTTACAGATTGGTAAAAATCAAATCTAAATATGTAACAAAGATGCAGCCAGGACTACAGGATAAATAAAACCCCCCAGAAGAAGAAAAAAGGTCAGAAAGATTCCTGAATATAATTAACCATGAATGAATATATCTGTATCCCTGTATCTGAATCTATATCTAGTATTGTAGTTGGGTTGATATGTCTTGTTTAAATTAAATAATATCAAACATATTATCCAAACATATTTTATCACAGAGGCTAATATACTGTAACTACCATACGGGCTCTAGAATATCTATTTTATGGACCCTGGAATACATCAAGGGTCTGGAACACTTTTCAAGGTTCTAGAACTTCTAGAACATCCCGGGTCCTGGAACACCCTATAAATCTATATCCTTGACAACACCAACTAAAAAAAATAACTGCTTGTAAACCATTAAAGCTGTAATGCTTTGAATCCTCGAATAAACAAAGCTATAAACTGCATAACACGATGAATACTGAATAGATCAGGATGGAAGGAAATCAAAACATAACTTGTATAATGTATAATGTATATAATCAAAACCAAGGAATTAAACCAGCCAATGCAGTTGTTACCAAAACCCAGTTACCTGGTAAAAAAACATGCTACAACCAGAGTAAGTATCCAGGTATCCATGCTAAGGATCCATTTCTTAGTCTTATGCGGAAGTTTTGCTAATTTTTTTTGAAAAAAAATATATTAATGTTTCCACTTGGATCCGATGAGTTTCTAATATTTCCAAACCCGACCCATGGAGATACAATCCTGCGGATCCGGACCCTAAGCAAGGAAACTGGTTTCTCTGATGTATGAAAAGTTATCCAACTTTCCCAGTCATCTTGTTACAAATCCTTGGTTTTCAATATACATAAAGAATTTCTAATTCTGATAGGGTTGATGATACTAACTGAATAATTCCCAAACCTATCCCAATCATACAACCCCAACAATCAGTCTTTGTGAGTTCTGCAGGACTGTATTAAATTATTGTATCCCATTATGATAAAATGACGTGGAAAAATTGGGAAAATTGGGATTTTAAAAAGACGGGAAATCTTAATTTTGAAAATAGCGGAAAAACGAGTTTAAAAAATTGGCGGGAAATTATAATTAACGAATTGGAGGGAAACTGCAGGGAAATACAAGCTTGTTAAATTTAATACACTCCTGCAGTGTTTAAAATATGCCTGATTCAAGCATATACATACATCTAAGGCCAATGAAGTAATTATTATTTCATATTTCTATTATTCATAAAACTTGTAGGTATTGTTTAAGGCAACTATTATGAAAATTTTGATCTCTCTAGAACTCTGACAGAGGAGAAGGATGGATGGGATGAATGGTTTACTTCTGCTTTACAACATCTCTAGCTAGAGGAGGTCCACGTTGTGTTAAACCTGGATATTAAACACGTCATACTCAGACAATAATATCACATAATACAGCAGATGATATGTTTCTATCACATCATAAAAGATATAATGGTTCTTATCAAGGGCGTACACAGGAATTAGAATGCAAGAAAACTAATGTAAAACATCTATGCCCAACTATAAAAATATTAAAATATAGAGTATTGGGTAATGAACCATGAATATTGAGTATGTCGTGTTTCCTTCAAATCGTTTGAAAGTATAATTGATGAAGACCCAATCCTTGTATGGTTGACCAGAATCAGGGCTCGGGGGACCGGCTAAAAAATATTAAATAATAGACATTTTATTATAATAATAATATGAAACTGTTTAAATAAACAACTGTTTTTGTATATTTGAGCATAAAACACAGCAATTTTTCAGTGTAACTGTAAACTCTACAGACCAATTTTCAATTTGCTTTATATCAACATCAATTAAACTTAAGATTGTTAATACGTCGTCATGGTAATCTACAATTATATGAACTCAACTGTATAAATCTTATAACATTTATTTAGCTTTATTTTTGCATAATCACAACATCTAAGAGTAAACCCAAAGAATGCAGGGGAAATTGATCTTGAACTTTGAGTTATGTGTATTGTTTAATCACAAAAATTTAGAAAAAATATTAAAAAAACTTACGTATTTTTAGATCTACATCAGGGAAATCATCAAAATTAGAAGTATCATCAATGGATTTAACTTCAACTGCAATAGCTGCTGGTCTTTCTCTTATATGGTTCCAATCTACTCCCTAAATAATCAATATATTAACTCCCTAATATGGTTCCAATCTACTCCCTGAATAATCAATATATTAACTCCCTAATATGGTTCCAATCTACTCCCTAAATAATCAATATATTAACTCCCTAATATGGTTCCAATCTACTCCCTGAATAATCAATATATTAACTCCCTAATATGGTTCCAATCTATTGCCTGAATAATCAATATATTCACTCCCTAATATGGTTCCAATCTACTCCCTGAATAATCAATATATTAACTCCCTGATATGGTTCCAATCTATTCCCTGAATAATCAATATATTAACTCCCTAATATGGTTCCAATCTATTCCCTGAATAATCAATATATTAACTCCCTGATATGGTTCCAATCTACTCCCTGAATAATCAATACATTATCTACCTAATACTAAGTCCTAAATTCTAACATATTACAGCTAAATGTAAACAAACCTATTTCACTCTAATTTGTTCTCCTCTTTTAGAATAAAAAAGTACTCAAAAATTAAGAATGTTTAAAGAATTTAGGAAGTGACCCATAATATAATATAGAAAAATAAATTGCTACAATTTGCTTATCGCTCACATGTAGAAACCCAAAAGCAATTTTCAAGAACAGTCACCGTACGACGATATGATATTAGAATGTTGGCAAGAAAATGAGATTAAAAAACAGGAAGTAGATTTTTAAAAGAAAATATATTACCCTTAGATATGCTTAGAATTCTGTAGATTATTCTTTTAACTCTGTTGAGAAATGTGTGCAAATGCAATAATAAATTACTCAAGGAAGTTTCTACATCAAGATTTAATATAGTATGAACCCCCCCAACCCCTTTATAAAAGCAATCAATCAATCAATCAAGTTGAGTTGAACACAAATACAAACTCCCGCAAAATAAACAAATTATCTGAACTCAACTTTCTCGGAACCTGCACCGTATTTAAGAACAAGCAGATATTATCTATTTTTTACACATTTTTAACAATTTCTAAACACACTTTTACACAATCCTTCGTTTTAAATATTCATTTAAAACAACCCTTTTGTTAAATATATTCATTTAACACAACCCTTTTAATAAATATATTCATTTAAGACAACCCTTTTGTTAAGATATTCATTTAACACAACCCTTTTGTTAAGATATTCATTTAACACAACCCTTTTGTTAAATACATTCATTAAACACAACTCTTTTGTTAAGATATTCATTTAACACAACCCTTTTGTTAAGATATTCATTTAACACAACCCTTTTGTTTAGATATTCATTTAACACAACCCTTTTGTTAAGATATTCATTTAACACAACCCTTTTGTTTAGATATTCATTAAACACAACCCTTTTGTTAAGATATTCATTTAACACAACCCTTTTGTTTAGATATTCATTTAACACAACCCTTTTGTTTAAATATTCATTTAACAAAACCTTTTTGTTTAGATATTCATTTAACACAACCCTTTTGTTAAAATATTCATTTAACAACAACCCTTTTGTTTAAATATTCATTTAAGAAAACCCTTTTGTTTAGATATTCATTTAACAAAACCCTTTTGTTTAAATATTCATTTAACACAACGTTAAAATATTCATTTAACAACAACCCTTTTGTTTAAATATTCATTTAAGAAAACCCTTTTGTTTAGATATTCATTTAACAAAACCCTTTTGTTTAAATATTCATTTAACACAACCCTTTTGTTAAGATATTCATTTAACACAACCCTTTTGTTTAGATATTCATTTAACACAACCATTTTGTTTAAATATTCATTTAACACAACCATTTTGTTTAAATATTTATTTAACACAACCCTTTTGTTTAAATATTTATTTAACACAACCCTTTTGTTTAAATATTTATTTAACAAAACGCTTTTGTTTAAATATTCATTTAACACAACCCTTTTGTTTAAATATTTATTAAACAAAACCCTTTTGTTTAAATATTCATTTAACAAAACCTTTTGTTTAGATATTCATTTAACACAACCCTTTTGTTTAAATATTCATTTAACACAACAATTTTTCTCGCCAAAGTAAAATATAATTGTAGGTCGGTTGCTGTTCTTACATCTTAATAAGCTAATTGTAGCGATATATTTTCATCTATATTATAAACCTCTCAGCTATTACTGGCAAAACGGCTGGACCAAATTGGCTGAATTTTTTTTAGGAAACCCCTTGGTACCCAAGGGGTATCATAAGAATTCATTTTTTTTCAGAAATTCTTTATTGTAAATCGTTTTTTTTTATTTCTCAAGCAACGCTGGGCACTTCAGTTAGTATATTATATTATGTTCTGAACACATTTAACACAACCCTTTTAAGGGGGGAATTATATTTCCAATAGTTAACATTTAAAGTCAAATTGGGACTTCATACTATCAAATCATTTATTGTAGCTAGAATTTTGGACCAAAATTGGCGAGACTAGAAAAATAAATGATTTCAGAGGAAAAGAAAATGATTTTATGGGAAGAGTGAATGATTATATTAGGGGAAAAATGTATTTTTTTTAGTAAAAGTATTAGCATTTCATTTGCCCCGTCCCAATTTTCTATTTTAACCCCTACTAAAAAACATATACCCCTGTAAAATAAAGCAGTATAGTTTACCTTAAACCAAGGAATAGCTTTTATATCATCTAAGGATCGTATTCTTGTATCCACATCTTTACAGAACCTTAACACAAAATTTTAATTAGAAAAAATTGAAAATGCGCAAATTCGAAAAGAAAATTCCTTCAAAATTTAAAAATGACTTTAAATAGCCGACTTTCAAAGCAAGAGATAAAAGCTAAAACTATTGTTCAGAATTGAAGCGCCCTAAAAGCCTAGATGGTTTTAGAAGAAAAAAATATAAATCATTTATGAAAACCTACTTTAGAATAGTTGCCTTAGCAGCTTCTGAGATCGGTACTTCAGGAGGAAATTCTAAACTCTCTCTCCAGTTCATAACCTTCTTATAAGTCTCCTAAACACATAAATGTTTTAAAAAGTAATGTTCGTAGAGGGATCCTTTAAACCTTTGACTATTCATGACGTACAGAGAGTTCTGTGTATAATAGACCCAGCGTGAACTCAACTCAGCTGATATCTTATTTGCGCCCCTCGAAAATATAGACTATTCTACGTTAAAACCAAATCATTCGAAAGTTAATTTATATTTTCTGCCGCTTCTAGAAAGAAACTATTAGTATTTCTTTAATATATAAAAGTTGGTATACAAATTGTTTAATTAACAGCGTTTTAGATTAAAAGGAATATGTATGACATCCCTGATCAGTCAACGTTTAACAGGTTTCTTGTAAATCAGGAAGGGTTTCTGATCCGAATGGTGGCCAACCTATCTATCTATCTACCTATGGGGTTTCTGAACCGAATGGTGGCCAACCTATCTTTCTATCTACCTGTGGGGTTTCTGAACAGAATGGTGGCCAACCTATCTATCTATCTACCTGTGGGGTTTCTGAACAGAATGGTGGCCAACCTATCAGCATCTCGAACAATATTACTCCCAAGGACCACCAATCACAGCTTTTATCATAACCTAAAACAAATAGATTTAGAAATAATTTTTTTTTTTTTTTTTGGGGGGGGGGGGGGGGGGTTCAAAACAGGGAAAATTAACAAAAATAAACAATTTAAAGAGGAAAATATTGCAATTTTTGGGAAAAAGTACCAAAAAGAGAGAAAAAATTGCCACCAAAAAAGATGTCCGTCCCCTATCAAAGTCAACCAGGACACAATCCAAAAGGCTACCGTTCCGTGAACTATAAACGCCACTACCACTGGGCGCGATCTCGGTAGCTATCAAATGAGTTATTAATCTGGCTCTAAATGCCAAACAGGGACACAACCGTAGCTATCAAACAAGCTATTAGTCTGGTTCTAAATACCACACAGGAACACAAGCTTAGCTATCAAACAAGCTATCAATCTGGCTCTATATGCCACACAGGAACACAAGCGTAGCTATTAATCTGGCTCTAAATGCCACACAGGGACACAAGCGTAGCTATCAAACAAGCTATTAATCTGGTTCTAAATGCCACACAGGGACACAATCGTAGCTATCAAACAAGCTATCAATTTGACTCTAAATGCCACACAGGAACACAAGCGTAGCTATCAAACAAGCTATTACTCAGGCTCTAACTGCCACACAGGGAAGCAAGCGTAGCTATCAAACAAGCTATTACTCAGGCTCTATAGTCTATATGCCACACAGGGTCACAAGAATTGCTATTACTCAGGGGTGGACTTGTTGTTTTGAGGTTTGAGTTTAAACTTTTTAAATTATCAACCATAGTGATGTATGAACAATTATAAAAAAACATAGTCCGGGGTTCCCAGTGTTGAGTAGGGGGGGGGGGGGCTAGTATACCTGTCTGTAAGAATACTTCAGGGGCAATATAGTCAGGGGTTCCAACTGTTGAGTAAGCCAGGGCTCGACGATTTCTCTTCCAACTTTCAGCTTTCCGCTTCGAATCCATTGGATTAGAGGAGAAGTCTAAACATAAAGAGAATAACTAATATTTAAAAAAAAAACAGAAAAAGATGGCTAAAAAACGAATAATTTCATGAACGCATTTTGAAGAGCGAAATGAAAAATTGGACTTCAACTGGCAAGTTTCTTTTACCCTTTTATGGATAATTTGTACTCAAAACTAAATATGTTTTCCCTTTAGAACTATAATAAAAATAAGGAAATAAAAAGGGGTTAATGATTTCTCGATAAAATGTATACCCTGCAGTACGTTTTCTTATATTTATGTAAAGGGGAAGGGGTCTAGCAAGGCAGGGGTTAAATAAATCTATGAAATAGCAAACAACACAAGACAAGATTTAAAATAAACACAGACCCCAGTGGGACAATATACAATATACAAACATACAGTAAACAGTTGAGTAGAGAATATAAAGAGTTGTAAATAGTAAATACAAGAATATAAACAACTATTTCTAAATACGGGACATTACAAAGTTCCGCCAGAAAAAAGACTCTGCTTTTAAAATCATTATTACACACAAGCATATATTTAGTTTTCTTACGCGTTTATTACACTTTGCGAGCATATTTTTACGGGGGGCTCCAACAACCACTGCGCTTTCCATATTTTACAGTGTACAGAGAGGGAAATTTTTGGATGTGTTAAATAAGATTAAAAGATATAGTTAGTTTAACTACAGGGTTACCCAAGGATGAGACTTCAGAGACGATTGTATGGAATTTCTTTCGTCCATTTCCTTGCATTCAGGGTTCATTGTAGATCAAAACTGGCTTAATTCTGTGCTTAATCATTCAGTAAATCATTAAAATATTGGATTGAATGCAAATCGAAAAATCAAGTTTTGGGTTATCTTTACAGTCTCATCCTTTGTGTGTAACACTGTACTTCAACTGTAGGTAGTTAGGCATTCTCATTGGCTGACACAAAACTGATCAGACTTCCTCAACTACTATTGGATAAAATTTTCCACAGAAATTCTAAGCTTTAACCTAATCCAACCTAAATCTCATTTAGTTATGTAGAAAATGTCCTGATAAATCAATGTTATATAATTCTTATTAGCTTCTAGAAGATGTTATGTAATGATTAAATATTGATATCCTAATGTATATTCACTAATCTAATTATTGGTAGATATAAACTGAACACCTGGGAATCAACAAAAAAGAAATAATTACTTATTTAACCATTTCACATCGATACATTGGAAAGATTCCTATTGCATGCATGAACAGAGATTTATTATGGATCAAGCTCTAAATATACTTTCTTAGATTCATTTCCTATATTATAACATATTTTTTTTATCAATAAACTATTATAAATACTTGGCTGAAGCGCCCCAAACTTCTATTTCAAATTTTAACTGTGGCTCAATCTGTGAGCATCTTCTCTTTGTACAATATAAAACAACAAAAATTTGCTGATTAAATAATATTTTTTCGCGCATTTTCAAAAATTTTTGGCCACAATTTTTAGTAATTTTGGGCTTCCATAACCCTTCACTGGGGTCATGTGAGGTCCCACATAAATTTGGGCCCTGTTCAGCCGTTTTAACGTTCACTGGATACAAACGGACAGACAGACAGATAAAGTGTATTTTCAGATTGAGAATACAGTGTAAAAAGTCTCCCAACGCCCCCCCTCCCCACCACCCCCATCTGGATAGACAAGAGGGTTGAGGGACAATCGCTGAGGAAGAAAAAGATAAAATTGGAGTCCAAAATTGAGCCCTATAAAGGTTTCATCAAAGTTATTCATGAAATCAAGACTCGCTCTGGAGCCAAGCTGTAATATAAGATAAAAATGTGCGCAAGAGTTCTAAAAAACAAAAACAAAAATGTCGATGATATAAGACAAGAATTTTGTAAATATTTTTCCCTGTACGTTCTAAAATAATTCTTAAATCATTCTGGGGAAAAAAAGCTCAACAATTATTCAAATTGTGAAGAAATCAGTTTAGCAACCAGAACAACCCCAGCTGCCAGCAATTCCTTTAATTGATTATTTCTATACCCCCCCCCCCAACCCCAAGGTTTTAATGGGGGGGGGGGGGGTAATTAAAAAACGCACCTGATGGTTTAACCTGAGAGAGATCTCTGTAAAAATCTGTTCTATGAGATTTCTTGAGTCCTGTACAGAGTCCAAAATCTGATAGTTTCACGTGACCCCGGGCATCCAGCAGAAGATTATCAGGTTTTATATCCCTAGAGCAAATCAAACATTAATTCAAATCACTAGAGCAAATAAAACATTACTTTATAACCCTAGGGCGAATAAAACATCAATTCATATACCTAGAGCATTAAAACTAATTCAGCAACTTAAAAGAAATGTTTTATCGGTTTGGACAAAACATTTCTAATGAAGTTGTGATATTGCATAACACCTGCTGGGTCGACTTTACACTGGGTAGCCTGACTAGACAGTACGACGGATCGACTGCATATACAGTACGTGTTGTACCGGCACGGATCACGCAACTTTTAGACAGGGGTGGGAGGGAGAAATAGTCAATCCTGACATAGAAGTTTATTCTTCATATAATATTTGCCTGATTGACTAAAATCCCCCCAGGCCAAGGTAGTTTTCTATTGGGACTTGGTTTAATTTATCATACTCAGAACATTCAATACAACTAGTCGATATAATCCTTCAAAACAACTAGTCGATATAAACCTTCAATACAAGTAGTAAATATAATCCTTCAATACAAATAGTCGATATAAACCTTCAATACAACTAGTCGACATTTAACCTTCAATACAACTAGTCGATATAAACCTTCAATACAGCTAGTCGATATTAACCTTCAGTACAACTAGTCGATATAAACCTTTAATACAACTAGTCGATATCAACCTTCAATACAAGTAGTAAATATTATCCTTCAATACAACTAGTCGATATAAACCTTTAATACAACTAGTCGATATAAACCTTCAATACTAGTAGTAAATATAATCCTTCAATACAACTAGTCGATATAAACCTTCAATACAACTAGTCAATATAAACCTTCAATACAACTAGTCGATATTAACTGTCAATAAAATAAGTAGATATAAACCTTCAATTCAACTAGTCGATTTAACCCTTTAATGAAACTGGTAAATATAAAGTTTCTATACAATTAGTATATATAAACCTTTAATACAACTAAAATATATAAACCTTTATTAGAACTGGTAGATATAAACCTTTAAAACAACTAGTCGACATAAACTTTTATTACAACTAGTAGATATAATCCTTCAATACAACTAGTAGATATAAACCATTGAAAAAACTTTAACTAGTCGATAAAACTGGAGAACTTCCCCCTTCCTACTTCGGTTAAATTAAGTAAATGAGGTCTATTACTGCTTGTAAAAACAAGCAACTAGATCCCCTTTAATCTCAAGTGCTGAGAGGAATGACTATTTAATTCAGAAACTGAGCATTACAGTTTAATTTAGTTAAGGATATACTTCCTTGTTCACGAATGAGTTGCAAACAGGAAGAAATAATAGATTCCCACCAATGTTCACTTTTAATACCCAAACTACTCTCAACTATCCGATTCAAATTAAATTCTACTAGTTTATGTATGGAGTATGGACTCTATAGCTAAATATTTGTGTATAAAAGTGT
>NW_019397631.1:0-52766 GCF_000591075.1 Eurytemora carolleeae | reverse complement strand
ATAAACAAATTTGATAAATCAATTTTCTTTGAATGTTTACTTTTGATTGACTTTTCTTTAAATCCAAATAAAATGCCTGATGTTTCCATTCTAACCTTTTAACTCCTACTGGCCTAACTATCTGTGCATTTCTACCTGCGCACTGTGCAGTGTGCATAAACTTTCAAATCTTACAAACTATAAATATACATAAAACATGAGGAAATAAATCACAATATTATTTTAATACATGGTTATTATTGCTTGGTTGATGATTTGGCAAAGATAAAAACAAGTTATCTTACAAATTGACAGTATAATTTTTGTACAATCGTGTCTGGAATCTCATCCTTTGAGGGTAGCCCTTTATATTTCTTAAAAGTTGCAGGAAATGTTCCGAACAGATTTTGAGGAACAGTTTTGACCCAGAAGGAGATGAAAACTCCAACTAAAGCCAAAACCGTAATATTTTATTTTAACCAGATACTAATGAAAATTAATCGAAATACGAAAATAATGAATTTTTTCTGAAAACCGGAAACTGACCCAATAAATGAGGGAACCGATCAAAAAAGGGTACAAACCAATAAAACTGGGATATTAACATTTTTTAAAAACCGGAAATGGGCCCAAATAAAGAGAAAACCTACTAACAGAATGAGATTTTGAAATTCTCTTTTGAAAACCGGAAACAGACCTAAAAAAAGGAGAAACCGATCAACAAACTGAGAATTTAAAACTTTTTTTTAAAACTGGAAACGGACCCAAAAAATGAGGAAATGGCATGAAAAAAAGAGGAAACCGATCAACAAACTGAGAACTTAAAACTTTTTATGAAAACCGAAAACAGACCCAATAAAAGAGGAAACCGATCAAAAAACTGAGAATTTAAAACTTTTATTGAAAAGTGGAAACAGATCCAAAAAAAGAGGAAACGGACCCAAAAAAAGAGGAAACCGATCAAAAACTGAGATTTTAAAACTTTTTTTCAAAACCCGAAACGGCCCCAAAAAATGAGGAAACAGACCCAAAAAAAAGAGGAAATCGATCTACAAACTGAGAATTAAAATTTTTTTGAAAACCGGAAACGGACCCAAAAAATGAGGAAACGGACCCAAAAAAGAGGAAACCAATCAACAAACTGAAAATTTTAAACTTTTTTTGAAAACCGGAAACGAACCCAAAAAATGAAGAAACGGACCCAAAAAAAAAAGGAAACCAATCAACAAACTGAGAATTTAAGACTTTTTTAGAAAACCGGAAACGGACCCAAAAAAAGAGGAAACCGATCAATAAACTGAAAATTTACAACTTTTTCTGAAAATCGGAAACGGACCCAAAAAAAAGAGGAAACAGAGTCAAAAAAAGAAGAAACCATTCAACAAACTAAGAATTTTAAACTTTTTCTAAAAACCAGAAATGAACCCAAAAAATGAGTAAATGGATCGAAAATAATGGGAAATCCCTCAAAAATATTGGGAAATCCCTCAACAATATAAGACCCTGATAAACCGAAATCCGACCTAAAAATCAAGGAAACGGATCAAAAAAAACAGGAAATTCCTCTAAAAATTGGATTTGAGGGATTTCTGATAATTTTTGAAAAAAACAGAAAACGCCTCAAAAAATTTCATTTTGTGGAGGTTTCTGTTTTTTTTTGGGCCTGATTCCGTGTTGAGGCGTTTCCATAACACCAGGAAGGCTGGAGGGAGGGGAAAATGGAGCAGGACACCCGGGAAGGCTGGAGGGGAAAATGGAGTCTTAATCATTGAAAACTGTCCTTTGAATATACAGAATATTATCACCTTAAAGGATTGTTTTTACCCAAAAATTTATCTATTTCCCCTCAAAATCATTTATAAAATTTTCTTCGAAAGGTTTCTTCTGTTTCATTACTTTCCTCAGTAATTTGTTCATGAGCTCCTTTACACTGTGCCCCACAAGGGTCGCATATTGCACTGCGACCTTTCGTCTGTAAAAAAATCTAACCACCAGCATATTGTTTAATTGATACCAACATTTCCAGAAATGTTCACAGTATGATCAAATATCTGCTTGAAGAACTGTAAAAAACAAATAGTTAGTTAACATGCTTCACTTTAAATTGAGGGCCAATAAAAAATTACTGCCCCTTTAAAACAAGAGTGTTGGGACATTTCATAGATAGGAAATTTCATAGACAGGACATTTCATAGCAGAGGTTTTGGGACAGGATATTTTATAGACTGATAATATTTGTCAGAGATAAGATAAATTTCTAATCTTCAAAGTTATATCTGAGAAAACATTGGTTTTCTATAATCTTTCCTTTATATGAAAGCTAGGCTTATAAAAACGTTCATGGATTTCATGAAAAACATTACATGGAATTTATAAAATTTTTCCAAAATTTTATGAAAATTAATATTAAGAGACAAAATTTTGAGAATTCAATTCATAACTTTCCCTAGGGTCCCGCTATGTCACACAAAAAATTGGGCCTGATTGGTTATGAAATGTTCAGTCTATAAAAGGTCCTGTCAATGAAATCTCTTATTCATTAATAGTTCTATCTGTACTTTTGCCCTCAATGAAATGTCTATCTATTAAATGTCCAAACAACAAAAAGACAACTTTGAAAGATTATTCATGTGGAAATAAGGATTCTTTAAATGAGCATTCGAAAAAGTTGTATCGTCACTAGAATAAAGCAAACTACCATTTGTTCATCCTCATTATGTTCTTTTGGAATATGTTCAATTTTGTCGGGAGGAAAAGGAAAAGTCTCCCAGACTTCCAGTCTCACCAGCATTTTTCTTCAAAACAAAACAGTTAGATGCAATGACGACCTACTTTAAAATTACTTTCCACTTTAATCATTTCATGCCCTTTTAACACAGAACCATATTATAAACCTATTTAAACAGCAAATGAAAAATTACTGAAGTTTCTAATCTTAAAAACCGTAAATTTTATGGAGATCGAGGGGTGTATATTTTCTCAAAAAAAATCATTTTCCTTTCCCCCTTTCTGAACATCCTCCCCCCCCCTAAGCTATGCATGGCTTTGCAAAGACTAATATTTTTCTTTATTCTATTCACCCATGTCAGAACCTTAAATCGAAAATAATCAATTTTCAGATGGAAAATGGTGAATTGAAGATACTGTTGTTTTCTATGATGATTAGTGTTTTAAGACTATTTCTACCAGTGTTTTCACTACGAAAACCACATTTGAAAAGATATTATAGCATAGCAAATATTTTCATGTCACATGATCTTATAGACAAAGTCATTTTAACAAATATTAAAGTTATTTTAATCTTAATGCAAATTCACCTGTGAATATATTGGATTCCTTCCATGAAGATATGAGAATTTACTACCCAGTTTAACCTATTAGTTTCTCATAAGTATTCCTTGACCTAAAATACTGTGGATCTTGGTTGCTTCAGGGGCTCCTGAAATATCATTGTGATGGAAGCACAACAGTCTTTAAATTTTTTTTTTCCCTTAAGAAAAAAGCTTTTTAACTTTATCACTTTATTTTTTTTTTATTTTTTTTTTTAAGAAACAATTTACTTGATACATGTATTTAATGCAAAATGCAGATAATCATTTTTCCAATCTTCTTATTTCCTGGCTGTCCTCTTATGCTCGTTCAATTAGCTGCATACCCCGCCCCCCCATGAGGGTTAATATGCAGTTTTGAGATGCTGATCAGGCAATTTGTAGTATTTCAATATCAGCTTTTGAGTTTCTGTACTTTTTTCAATTGATTTTGATATCAGCCATCTATGCAGGCTTATTGCTGACATTGTTGTAATGAGAACTTACCTTTATCAGCTGCATTACATGTATCAGTGTCTTGCAGTAATTTAGAAAGAAATTAAAAGACCTCCTAGCCTTAACTGCATTCGACTAGGTTCAAGGTGATTTAGATGTACCCTCGAGGAAAGGAACACCCAATGAAACCAATGATGATCTCTCTCAGAAAGTTTTGATTAAGATTCCACAGCAAAGCAGTTTCTGAGTTCCACTATATCTGCTCGTGAAGTAGGGAGGTAGGCGGATGAGGATGGGGGTGTAAGGGTAACAGGTATGAGAAATACCATAGTCCTCACTTTTAACGTGTATTCCCACGTGGACAGATTTTTTAAAGAAAAAAATAACCTGCAAAGCATGCTGTCCCATCGATTTAAAACGCGGGGAGTGTCTTTTGCCTATCATTGTCAGAAGTCTTCCATGAGTAATCCAGTTTTCATGGTGAGGAGGGTGAAAAACCAGTTTATGGTATTTGATTTAAAGTCTTTTGAAGGCTCTGTTCCCCCTTAAAACCTGTATCAGCATGTACTTCATCCCTGATGTTTTGAGTTTCTGTAAAGCTTCTGTATTCTTCTTTATTATTATATCTTGTTCGGGATTAGTCATGCTTTCCACTCAGTTGTGGAGAGAAGTGTCCTTGCTATCTAGACTTCTATACAAGTACAACACACATAGTGCCCTTTCATTCAACAGGCTTTGAAAGCTCTGCTGACACCCTTCCTCTGAGAGGTTCGGATACACACTAAGAAATAAGCTTAAATTTCACCATTAATTTGTAATCAATCTGCATATTATTTTAAGCTCATTTATTGCTTTTTCTTTTGAATATATGAAATGTTCATGAAATAAATTATGCATGGAGAAATCAGAAATTTTAAAGAACAATTAATCTTCCATTAAAATTTGATAATAATCACAAGGATACCTATGGGAGAATCTGACAGTCTAGTGACCAGGGAGAAAAAATACCCGCAGTACTGGGAGCTCTAAATACTGGTGCAATGCAGAGGCCTGCTAATACTCAGTCTGAATTGCAATGCACTCCAGCAGTTAAAAAGCATGCATTACATGGTTCATTTGATGATACTAAAGATAAAGTTACAGTAAAACATTTTGTGTTGAATAAAATTAACAATTTCATTTATAAAGAAAAGTCATCTTCAAATAGAAACATTCCTCAAAGGTAAAACAGGCTATGCCACAGACATATTGACCCTTGTAGATGTTTCTTATGTTGAGCATGGTATGAAAACTCAGAAATCCTTGTAAAAGAACTGACCCCCTTGCCTCGTAACACAAGTGTATAAATCCGGATAAATCTACATACAGAGGCGGTCTCCAAAAACTTTTGGCCCATACTGTTCACAGAATTCTCTATGGCTTTCAGTCTTAAAACAGCCTCTGTCTGCCATGAAAACAATATGCAAGACTTGACATCACTCTAAAAAAAATATAAGTTTGAACTATATAACCATACATTGAACATTAAAATTTAAATGTATCATTATGTACAGGGCAGTGTTCAATAAATAATTGAAGAATTACATTGATTCTTATTATATTTGAACCCAGAAAAAGTTGACATAATGTCAAGTTACATATCTAAAAACTTTTAACTATCAGATCTGGAAACTCTTATGTTGAATATCCTCAATCATGATTGGAAAATTAATCTTTAGATTAAGAAAAAACCAATCACAATATTCACAATTCTAAAGTTAAAAGCTCTGAACTGATTAAATTGTAAATAAGCCAGATGGCTACCTGCATGTCTGACCGGTCAATGAGATCTCCTACTGTCAAGCGGCAAAGACCAGACTTGACTGCAATCTCAAAACATTCCTTGATTGAAAAGAAATGCTAAGAGCTTTATATGTAAAATGGATTTTGAAGGAATTTCGGATTTTCCCACCAGTCAATAAAATTAGATTATTCTTAGCTAACATTCAAATGCGGTGATCTACAATTAAGTGATTCTTAGCTGATGTTCAGATAGTTATCTAAAATTAAGTTAACTTGAGTTGAGAACTGGATCATTATTTGGTGTTTCATTATTAGTAGCTTTGCAGGACAAGAAAACATACTTTTTTCAAGTTTTAAAGTTTTTACATAGCTGAAATACTGGAATGAGAAAAATACCTAGTAATATTTTTTTGTCTAGGACACCTTATGAACATTTAAAAATAAATGTAAAAACATTTAAAATACTTATTCCCTCAAAATTACTTTCCCCTTACCTTGTAACCACCTAAAATATCTCGTGAACAAGCGTTTGATCTGCATCTGGTTCCAGAGTGCTCCATATCTACTGCAGTTGTAAGATTATTTACCATGTTGTTTTAATTTTCCATAATTCTAGTTAAAGAAAAAAAATTAAAGCTAGTATAGCGGCAATATCTGCCAATTCATTGAATAGATGGTTTAAATGGTAACGTTAAAAATCGGGCATGTTTCTCTGTAAAGAAAGAGTCATTTGAACTCATGAAATAAAAATTATAAATATTAAATTTGTACTTGAAGCAACTGTAATCATAATTTCTAGTAACCCTTTATGTAAAGATGGAAATGCCTTATTAACAGTGGTACTTTTTAAAGCTATCAATAATTATATATGCTTGTTATTTGATATTTAACCTATTTATTTTGATTTTTGGTATCTATTAAAAAGTAATTCAACCATTTTTTGCTTAAAAGAAACAATGAAGAATTACAGAGTAGTAGATACTTTTCCAAATCAGAAAACAAAAGATTCTTCCACACTCATGGGTGTTTTAATTGCTGAAATGGGGAAATAAATATAAGTTTGGGAGGATAATTCTTTAACTTTTGATTACAAGCATTTTCAGATATTTCACCAGTTATATGGTTTCAACTGCTGGTTTAAAGATTTTTCAGGAACTTTTTAACTTTCAACTGCTGTTTTAAAATTTTTTATGGAACTTTTTCCCCACATCCGTTTTCAAATTTTCTGTAGAAGATAATGAACCCACAGGCTGTGATATTTCTGAAGATGTAAGTTAACACACAGACCGTGATATTCTTGTAGAGAATTTAAATAAATCCACATGTTGTGATAATCCTGTAGAAGATTTATATGTATCCTCCTTACATAATATTGCTGTAAAAGTTTTAAATACATCCTCAGAACGCGAAATTTCTGTAAAAGTATTAGAGCCTCAGGACGTGATATTTCTGTTGAAGAATTCATTCAATTTAAATGCTTTCATTTTAGGCAAGTTTAAAGACACATATAGCAGGCCCATTCAAAGAGACCTAAAGAAAGAATTGAATGTCCTACATGCAGTTTCAGTTTTAAAATTAGTCTAGTTTTTCATATACTTCAAAGATGTTGGTTCAACAAGGATAAAGGGGTATTTTTTGGCTCTTTCGTTTTTTGTTTAAATATAAGAAATAGACTATTAAAGTTTTTTTTGGGGGGAAGGGGGTTTGGATCTACAAGCCTAAAATTGACCAGAAATTGTAAAAAGATTTAAAAAATGGTCTCAATCTTAAGAATCGGGTTACAAAAGAGTTGGTAAACCCTTATTCCCTGTTTGTTTTGAAACACCTTATATGTATATTAAAGATTTCTTTACAAAAAGGGGATGGGGAAAGGAGAAAAACTAAACCATTTTATTGCATCAATACATAAAACTAAAGTTAGATTTATGCTTATTATGAGTGTAGATGCTCACAATTTTTAAGTTTCCAGGGTTGCCAGGTCGCCTTCTAGAAGGCCACTTTTCATAAATGTAGCCTAATCAGATTTCAGAATGCCTTTTGCATTGGTAGCCTTAAGGCCACCTTTAAATTGAATTATTGGCCTAAAAGTAGCCTTTTCATCAAATGGCAAGTTTTTTCATCCTTTTGGATACTTTTTACCCAAGTTCAGCAAATAAGAATAAAAAAATTTTCTGTGCATAAAATGCAAAGTTTGTGACTGTCTGCACTCTGCTAACAAGCTGAGTGCGCTTATAGTATAGTCTGTCTGTCTGTATAACTATAAATATAAACTAAAAGTGTACAGTGTTATGGTGTACACTAAAGTCAAATTCAGAAGTCAGAGTCCAGACAGGTCGACAAGACAGACAGTAGAATTGCGACAGTCAAAGATTATCATTTTAAAGTGCTAATTTAATTATTAATTATAATGTTATTTTACATATATATATATTAGGATGGGCAAACCCCCGCCGAAATACAGATATAATGAAGAATGGGAGAAGGAGTGGGGTTGGGTAAGAGGAAGCTCAGACCCATATCGTGCCTGCTGTACTATCTGTACATCAAATTTTAAGGCAAAGAAAGATGTTGTTCGAACACATGGGATCTCAGCTTTGCACAAGTATACATAGATTTAAGGGAAATTAATGAAAAGAAGACTAACTTGGGTTGCTGTTGACCATTTAGATTGTTCCTAACATTACAGAACCTTTCTCAGCCTAACTTAATATCCTTTTATTAGGACTGATTTGCATAACTTATATCTATGGGGAGGGGGGGGGGGGGGAGTTAAGTACTTTTATGGCAGAACATCACCAATTCGTAGCTAACTTTTGTTGTATATTTTTCTCCAACATATGTCAAAATTTAAACATGTTAACTTGTTCAGGTCGAAGCTTAAAGATAGAGATCAGCCAAAGCTTAAATTTGTACCTCAACCTAAAACCCCCAAGGCTGTAAAGATTGCTGAGGTCAGACTGGCAACATCAATAATCTGCCATTCAAGTTTTAGGTAAATATTCTAAATATTTTTGTTGTAAATCAATGATAATGCCGGAACATATATGAAATGAGGTTTTCTTTCAATTGATCATCATTCATAACTTATATATGATATTGTGAATAATAATTTAACATCATGTTTTTAGAGATTAAAAAATGCTTTACATTCCCCTTAAGTCATTAAATAATATTACTAAAATTATAAAATATGTGAACTCAATGTTGTCCTATGACATGACATTATAATTAATTTTGTTTAGTACTATTGATCACATGGGTGAAATAATCCAGCAGGAGGGCACTGGTTCTACATTGGAGCATGTTAAGCTACATCGAACAAAGGCAACTGCCTTGTGTAAGAATGTAATAGCTCCAGCTATATCAGAGGATCTGAAACAACATCTTATAAATAAGCCGTTCTCAATCCTCACAGGTGAAGCTACTGATACTCAGTCAAAAAAACATCTTGCTGTAATAGTCAAGGTGTACGATCACACCATGAAAGAACATGTGGACTACCTTCTTGGGATTGTGGAGGTCATCTTCACTACTGGAGCAGATTTGTGCAAAGCCATAACAGGTATACAAGTTTAAGGTTTTGTGGAAAAAAAATAAGAATGTCTAATAATAAATTAGTTATGCCTTAAACAAAAAATATAATTCATTAATTATTAAAATAATTTTTATTTAAATTGTTAAAAGAATATTAAAGATAAATAAGATGATTTTAAGGTATCATGGAGAAGTTTGACCTTCATTGGAATAAGTGTGTATCTTTTGCAAGCGATAGAGCTAGGTAATTCTTTATTCGTCTTAAGATTTATCAACTTTGATAACATTGTGAATTTTCATTTGAGTATTATGATGCCAGTTTACAGGTTTATCTAACATATTATAAGAAAGTAATATTTTTCTTTACTTATTTTGATCCTTAATTAGTTAATTAATTTGATTCAATCTTAATCTCAGTAATGTATAAGCTGGAGCTAACAACAGTGTTTGGAGCAGAGTTAAGGAAGCAAATCCTCATTGTATTCAGGTAAAAAATATAGTCTTTTAATAAATTGATGAGTATTTCACGTTGATGTAAAACTTCCTTTTTTTAATATGCATTTTTTTTCTTTAGATCAAATGTATATGCCACAGCCTGGCCCTTGTTGTTCAGTGGGCCTTTAATAACAACATGCCTTCTGCTATTGGATTTATTCTCTCTAAGGTTCCGGCTCATTTTAGTCGATCTTCAATTAGAAGAGAAGAATTTCTAGAACTTCAAAAAGCAATGGAGGCAGGGAACCCAGATGATCTTTCTACACCTTTTGAGCGTTATGTGGAAACGCGCTGGCTAGCTAGATATAAGGTCATGATAAATATACACAAGAATTGGGATACACTTAAATCGTACTTTGAGCTTATCATTCCTAACCTCTCTCTTGGTCAGAAGTTCGAAGTAAAGGCACTTTTGGATATGATGAAAGATGAGTCTAACCATCTTTTGATGGCATTTTTAATTCCAATTGTGGGTGAGTTTGAAAAACTGAATGCTATGTTTCAAGCAACAGGTTCAGCTGATGCTGAAAATGCATATGATGCTCTGGAGAAATGTGTTCATTCTCTAAGGAAGAGAGTAATGATTCCTGGTACTCAAGCATATCTCCCGGTCTAGGAAGCAGATTTGGGTGTGAGCTTTAAAACAATGGCAACAGGATTTATCCACTCCCATATCAATCGTGAAGAATCAGAAAAGATTGTCAATGATTTAAAGAGAAGGTGTTTTGGTTTTCTGACAAACCTTCTGACAGAGACTGATAAAAGATTGCTTCCGAACATAGATGTTTTTAGGAAAATAAAATTATTTTCCCCTTCCTCTCTCTTCAAGAACAGTCCGCCTCAGTTTGCCGATTTGCCCTATACCAAAGACATGGAGCTAGAAGAGCAGGGGGAAGTTGAACAACAGTACAGACTTGTACTGGATGAGAACTTTTTGGAGAATTCACCATTCAAGGAATTAGAGGTAAGATTTAAAGAAGAAAAGAAGTACTTGCCATAACCTCAAATATTCTAATCTCTATGTTTTTGCAACCTGATATTGTAACCCTTTGATATTTCAAACAATTAAGTGTGTTATATAAAATAGTCAAAGTTTGAAATTTCAAAGGTTTACACCATCTGGTTGCAAAGATACAGGGATTAGAAAATTTGAGTTTGTGGCAAGTTCTCAGTTCCTTTGTCATTTATTTTACTTGCAAATAATTTACAGTAAATGCATTGTTTAAGCTAATAATGGCCAATAGAAGTTGTCCCTTTTTAACTATCGACTTCTTTTAGGAAGTTCCCAAGAACACTGTTCTATTCTGGGCTGGAGTATGTGATTTTAAGAATGCAGCTGGTGAAAATCCTTACATGCAGGTTGCGGATTATGTTTTGGGTCGTCTCACAATTGCACATTCAACTGCAAGTGTTGAACGCCTGTTCAGTATGGTATCCTGTGTCAAATCGAAACTGAGAAATTGACTACATACAAGCACTTTAGAAGCAGTTTTAAGGATCAGGAACTATCTTAAAACACATAAGTTGTGCTGCAGGAGTATGGTTGTCTCCGAGTCGATGCTGAAAATGTTCAGCAATCAGATGTATTTGTCTGAAGTTGTGGTCAAGGATGAGATTGAGACACAGGAGATTGTAAATATGTTACCTGCAATTTAAGAGTCAAGTTAAAGTATATTATTAATCAATTTATCTAGTCTCACTGAAACAGTGATAAATTACCTAACCTAAGAAAATTCTAGTCTAAAACTAATAATAACGTTGTTCTTTTGTAACTTGTAAGACTGACTATATACGAGAACTTGGTTCTTTCTTCTTAGTAATGAACATTTAATGTATTAATAATATTTTCAGATAAAATGAGTGATAAACTAGTATAAACCAAGGAAAATAAACTGTAAATTCAAGCATAAAAAAGTAGCCTAGAGAGGGCTGAAAGTAGCCTTAAAAAATTCTCAAACTTGCCTTGTCCTTTTTTTCACACCTGGCAACCCTGATTTTTAAGTTTCTGTTCTTCAAGTAATTTATGTCTAGTGAGGGAGGGAACCCCCAGACGCCATGAGCCTCTGCTATGCAGACACAAGTATACCAGAGTTGCTAGGCAGACAAGAAATGAGCATGTACAACACATCAAAATGTGCCTGTGTAATACAGGAGGTTTTTTAAACTTGTGTTTTAAGTTTAAATATAAGATTTTTTTAAATTTTTTAGATATAGTGGCATGAGAGGCTTCTCAAAGATGAGAAGTATTTATTAGTTATCATAAATAGTACCTAATTATGACTTATAAAGTGGTATCTAAAAATTTAAACATTTTTACAAGAAAAGGAAAATGTTTAGAAAAAAATTTGAATTGAATTTCATTTCATCTTTTATAATCTTTAATTTTAGCGATACCTTTTTTGAAGTTCAAATTAAATCTAAAATCTTGGTATTTATTATCTAAATTTTAACATTTTTCAAAAAAGGGTATTGATTAAATCAAAATTTACAAAAAAACAAACCATGTTTACCCCAGAAATTTACTCCATGTTTACTCCAATTATCTTCTTTTCTGCGGAAGAAATGTTTAAAGCAGTATTTCGGATCCGTATCATTTTGATGTGGATCCGCGGATCCGCATCCATGATGATGGATCCGGATCCGGATCCGAGGTAACTTTTGATTCTGTGAATCGGATTTTCCCTATTTAATGTTATGCAAGGTTATAATTTATAAACTATATTTATTATATATTCCGAAACCCGGAAACTGGGCGAAATGTAACAAAAAAATTTAAAAAAATATAGACTTTTTGCCGGAGAAATCCTTTGGAGTGGACAGGCCGATCAATTGAAGAGATGGTCGCTGTTAGCCTTGAGCAGGAGAATGGCGTCCAACACGTCGGCCTTGATCCGGTTCCGGATGTCGGACTTCTGCAGCTTCAAGGCTGAGAATAGGCGCTCAACCGAAACCTGGGTCGGGGGCATAGCCCTTAGGATCCTGGAGACCTCCTTTATTACGGTCAGATAGGCCTCGATTGGGTCCTTAAGCTTCTTCAGCTCCTTCCTGTTGGCCTTGATGGTGTTGAGGGCAGTGAGAACGTTTGCCCTCATCTTGTCTCTGGCTGTGGTCGACCCTGATCTGTGTTTTGATGTAGATCTAAAAACAGGGAAATACTGTTTTAATAACTTTTAACTTTAGATCAAATTAAATAACATAACAAAAAGATGAAACTAAAAACTTAAAAAGTTTAACTTATCCTTTCTTATAATTTATTTAAATATGGCTCCTTCTTGAATAATATGATGAAGAATAAAGATATATATTATTGAAAATACATGCTTTTCTTTTAATAGACAAATTTAGACACAATGCCCTTGATGCTCTTGTGCTTCAAGCCATCTCCGACGGCCAGCTGGAGGGTGTGTGAAGCACAGTGCATATGCTCGCAGCATGGTGGGCAGGAAGCCTCAAGGTCGAGGTCGGAGGGCTGCACATCGTCGTCTTCATCTTCATCGTCTTCATCATTGTCTACATCGACATCTCCGCCCCCTCCTTCAGCTTGGATATCGCAGATGATTTCCTTAACAGTCCCAATCATGTTTTTTGCGTTGTCCGTCACGCACATGATGACGTTCTTGAGGGGAATCTCGTATTCATCAAGAACCTTCTGGATCATGACCTTGATGAACTTGCCCTTATGTTCGCATAAGGTGTCCATGACGGCCAAGGTCTTCGTTATGGACTGCTCATTGGACATGTATCTGACGTTCAGGCCCAGATAGTTCACCCGGATTCTGTTCGCAGCGTCAAACTTGAGGTAGACAAGCTTTCCCTTGAGGTCCTCCTTCATCACGATCTTCATGGCCTTGGCAGCATCAATGATGTACTTTTGGACCTGGTCTTTATCGATGGACACCTAGGTAATACATATATATTTTTTTTTATAAATATTATACTATTAAATCATTCAATGAAATGGCCCATGGGTGTAAAATACAAATGTATTAATTAGAAAAGAAATATTTCAATTCCTCCCACTCCCCCCCCCCTAAAAAACTTTTTTTTAAAAATTGAAAGAAAAGTGTAAACAAACAAAATTTAAAGAAAGAAACAGTTTAATTTTAACTTACTGACAAAACAGCAAATTGAAGAGTTACTATAGACTTAGAAATTAGAATAGTAAAAAAAATATTTAAATTCCTTGAGCTTCTCAGCCATTTCTCCATTTAAACTTTTGAAAGCCTCTGAACTGAAAAAGCGGAATGGGACAAAATGCTGCACGGCGAACTTGACAATCACGAGCTTGAACGTGATGTCGGTCATCTTGACTGCCACCATGTCTGACTTGACAAACGCCGCCATGCTGGTCTGCTTGCCAGACACCTATTATTGAGATATTCATAATACTTTTTTTCTTCAATAATTTAATTACTTAATTAAAAAGAATAACACAATCTTTCATCTATCAAGGGCATATTTAATCGCGTTATAATACTTTTTTTTTAATGTAATTTTAAAAAGTAACAAAATTTAAGGCATATTTCATCCCATCATCTGTGTAAAAGCATGTAAACAGTAAATAATTTGTCTCGGAAAATGAGAAAGATATATATATGATTGGCGAGGAAGGTATTTTGGAAGTTGAGTTGGGGAGGGTAGCTTGAGATGGTAGGATATATATAACCAGATATATATAAAAAATCTTTAACCAGCAATATGATGTTCTCTCTCTCTCTCATGAATCGATGTGGTTGCAAATTAAAGAAGTATATATTGATCAGATCTGGTCACAAAAAGAATATAGGGTTCTTTGCACTCTCTTTGACCGCGAGGGTAGTACGTGGGTCGAACAGTTCTTTTCTCTTTGTAGGAGTTATACTTGAATCCTTTCTCTTTACTGGTTCTATAGCAACTGTGTCTAGCCTGCTTTTTGCAGATTGCCAAATGCAGGGCAAATTTAAAGATAGTAATATTTGACAATATAAACACTTTTAGGCTTAACAAAGATATAAAAGTGAAAACATGAAAACTTATTAATAACTTTTGTTTCAAGGGATCTAAACCCCCCTTTAGCTAGGCAGCATAATACTGCGCAAAATATGCACACAGGCTGGTTTTTTGCACAGGCTTTTTTCTTTCTTATACTTCTAAAAATAAAAAAAATAACAAAAAAAAAGACTAAAAATTTCAGTTTAGAATTGTGAATAAAAGAATGTCGTCTTCTGGATGACAATATGTCTGCAGGGCAATGGCAAATATATACGACAAATAAATTGTTCAAAAGAAAAATATTATTAGTAAGACTACATGATTAAAAAAAACTGATAAAGAGAATAAATGCCATAATTAAAGAATGAAGATCATCATTTTTGAAGTCTTGCTTTGGAAACTCCGAAAATCTATGAAAATTCATAAATAAGTGTATATCAAAGTTAAACTTTCCTTAAATCTAAACGTCAGATTGTCGTTTTGTAAGATATAATAATGTTAAAGTGTTGAGATGACTGGAAAAAATTTTGAATTTAAGTGATTAATGGAATTGGACAAATTGTGATAGATGAGATTGAATAGGATAAAATTGAATTGAATAAAATGAATGAAATGGTATGAGATTGAAAGAAATTCAATGGAATTGAACGAAATTGATTGAAAAAAATTGAATGAAATTTAATGAAATTGAATGAAATTGAATAAAATTGAATGAAATTGAATAAAATTAAATGAAATTGAATGGGATAGAATAAAATTGAATAAAATTAAGTTGATTTGAATAAAATGGAATTGAAATGGCTAAAATGGAATTAAATTGAATAAAATGGATTTGATAAAAAAGTAATGTGTTTATGAATGTTTACAATGTTAACAAAGGTTAAGTAACAATTGGTGGAAGCTAAAATAAAAAAGCATTTTGTTTATGATATGTTTATGATCCAAATCTCCCCAGACAAAAAAAAATATAAGATATAGGAAGTTCGAGAGGGGGGGGGGAGACTAAGTAATGAACGAAGTGTTACAATGATTGTTGTTATAGTTAATAGAAATACGTATTACAATAAACCAGTCATTAGTCAAGGATATAAAATGTGTCAGTTTTAATCGATAGGCATATACTTGATCAGACGCACGCCAGTTGGCCGAAGAGAAAATCATAATTCTAATACTTGTTGAAGTCTTTGCTTGCATTTGAAAGATATAAAATGAATCGGTTTCAAAGGGGGGGGGGGAAACTATATAAGAAACAAAACAAGATTAGATTATGAAAAGGAGAGCAGATATGGGATGAAAATTTCAAAAAATCATGAAAATAATATACAAAAATAAAAATATGCAAAAAAATGGATTGTCTCCATATACAGGGTAGGAGCACAATCATGTCCTGGTGCTTTAGGGAAAATAACTCAAAATAGATATACTATTCAGATATCATAGGTATACATCATAATAGATATACCAAATAAAGCCAAAAAAGGATGGGATTGTACATCTGTGAATATACTTAAAGGTACATGAGTACGTAAATATTAGCTAATAATAATTGAGACAAGTACAAACAAGATGCATGAAAGATAAAAGATGTCGGGAACACAGGACTGATACAAATAATAAAATCTTTTATCAAGGCGGAATAGAATAAAATAAAAGAGTGGGCACACTGAACTCGGAGTTCAGTAATAATACCATGGATTTCTCAACCAGGATCTTAGGTGTGATCCTCACGAAATTTCAAACGCTGGAGAACATTTCGTATGTAACCTGCCCGACTGCAGTGGGGCCGCCGAATCCCGAAAATAAAATAAAATAAAATATAATATCCCACTGCAGACCAATCCCAAAGTTGGATTTTTATGGAAAGTAAAAGTAATATTAGTTAATAAAATAAAGAGCAGGATAAAGATTATGAGAAGACTGCTCGACTGCTAGTATTTGAATTTGGCTGCTCTTGTGAACCTCGGCCAAGGGTTGGGGAGTCCTTGCGCGAGTTTATCTGTTTAACAGGCTGTACAACGCATGTATAGCGCGGCTGTTAATTTTCAACCTTCTGAGAGCCCTGTAATAAGTGAGACGGAAAAAATTAAAAATAAAAACAATGGATGCTGCTTCTCAGAAGGTACAATTTGTGTTCACTGTACAACACAAATTGGTTTAGACGATTAAACTGAGTGTGAAATAAGAAGAAGGTATAATACTCTGCAGTACATGAAACTAATTAACTAGGAAGTAGATCTACTTAGATACAGTTTTAACAGAGATAAGGAACAGTGTTCGGAAAAGTTTGATGTATGTTTTGTAAATACATGTATATTGTATACAAATAGAAAAGATTCTTTGATATATGCGGTCTTTTGAAATGCGCAAGCTGACAGCTGGTTTCATATGAAGATTGGCTAATTCTTAAATGATACAAGTTGTCGACCTGCCCAACTAAAGGTTGGCTATTCCTTTCGTTGAAGCTGCTTGGATTTGAAATTGTTTCATGTGATGCCCGAGGACTACTTTGTTAGATGGGTGGTACCGAAACCAATCGTTCCAAGAGTACGGCATCTAGATTCAATTCCCAAATCCAAAGAGGTGCATTTTAAAAAGATGGCACATAAAGTTGTTTTAAAAAACGTATTTCTATGCATAAAATATCGTACGAATCCCGAATAATGTACGCTAGAAATATTGTTTCCTTTTTTTAAAACAGGAAAATGATATGTACATAGAATTCAAATTCAATGACTAGTCATGGTAATCGTTAAATTCGAATTCAAAGAAGAGGTAAATACAATTACGTTTATATATTTGTATGGTGTTTGTGAGTGTAAGTGTGGGAGTGTGTGTGATTCTACTTTGTGTGAGTGAGGTTTTACAGGTGGTTGTGGATAGATAGATACATGATAGATAGATATATATGGACAGGTTGATAGATACATTTACAGCGATACAGGTGTCACAGTATAAAAAGGGGGAAAATAAAAAGATGGCTGATGAATTACAGAATAAAAAAGGTGGACAAATTACAAATGAATGGCCAGAAATATGAACAGACCTTTTATTATATTAAGAGGATAAATACAATAAAGAATCATAGATAATGTATACATAGATTTATATAGGATAAATGAAAAGGATAAGATATTGATTAGTTGTATACAAATACAATGTTGTGATTCAGTACATTTCTATAAGTATGTGTAACTTGTATGTGTATGTATTGTACTGGAATATGTATATATGTATAACTATACTGAAGTGTTATGTAAACAAGGTTATACAATACATAGAAAAAAAGACACTCAGTTAATCGATACGTTTCAAAATAAAAATGTAAATGATATCTTGAAATTTTCAATTCAATAGGGATAAAGATATAGAACTTTAGGTAGATAGATAGATAAGTAGAGTACAGGATACAGATACATGTTTATGAAATCAGATGGGTCTAAGGAGGTTTAAATGTGAGATGGATAGGAGGAGTTGTTGAAAAGGGACATTTTGGATCATCCCCCCCCTTCCCTACCCTCATCAAAAAGAGGCCCATTAAAATTACATGAGTGATATGCGGTTGGGATCCTAGTTAACTTTACAGAATAAATCTCGAAAAGAACGAACAAAACCAGCCTGTTTATGAAAGTCATGGTTAAGACAGAAATCAAAATCACTTAAATATATGTGTTTCCTGGAATGTTCAAGGCTATCATTAGCAGAGAGTCTGTGTTTCTTCTATGTAGAGCTGGGCGTCATTGTTTTTCTGGATGGACTCGGCAGTCAGCAATTCACAACAGTATGGAGTAGTGATGATGGTAGGGCTGGTGGTTGGTCTTCACATTAACCTTGTTCTTCTGGATGGACTCGGCAGTCACTAATCCACAAGGGTATGGAGTAGAGATGATGGTAGGGACATATGCAGAGGATGGTAGGTAGTAGGTGTTGGAGGTACACTGAATGATGATATTTGAGAAGGTTAGGAGAAGGTGGTTCACCTGGCAGTAGCTGCGGGGCTGGGAGAAAAGTAGTTCTGGATAAAGTAGGTAGGATGAGTGGTTAATCTACAATTGCTGAGCACAGAGTACTGACACAGAGCTGTGAGTAGTTTACAAAGAGATGGGCTCTGGAATATCACAAATGCTAAAACAGCTGCAGGTTGGGCGGGATTGTTTGGTAGTATCGGCATTATTCTTATTCATACTGGAGATGAAGACTCTGATCATTTAAGGCTCGACCTTGGAACTGTGTAATGGATGGTGTTCCAGGGCCCAGTGAAGGTATGTTGTGTTAGAACGAAGAATTCAACTTTCACCTCACCGTATTTCAATCGGATATCGTTGAAATCTAGAACTGTTTTTGTACCCGGCAAGCCTCCATCGTCTCAGAAAATGAGAAAGATATATGAATGATTGGCGAGGAAGTATTTTGGGAAGTTGAGTTGGGGAGGGTAGCTTGAGATGGTAGGATATATATAACCAGATATATATAAAAGACTTCTTAATCTTTAATCAGCAATATGATGTTCTCTCTCTCTCTCATGAATCGATGTGGTTGCAAATTAAAGAAGAATATATTGATCAGATCTGGTCACAAAAAGATTATAGGGTTCTTTGCACTCGCTTTGACCGGGAGGGTGGTACGCGGGTCGAACAGTTCTTTTCTCTTTGTAGGAGTTACATCTTGAACCCTTTCTCTTTACTGGTTCTATATCGACTGTGTCTAGCCTGCTTTTTGCAGATTGCCAAATGCAGGGCAAATTTAAAGATAGTAATATTTGACAATATAAACACTTTTAGGCTTAACAAAGATATAAAAGTGAAAACATGAAAACATATTAATAACTTTTGTTTCAAGGGATCTAAACACCCCTTTAGCTAGGCAGCATAATACTGCACAAAATATGCACACAGGCTGGTTTTTTGCACAGGCTTTTTTCTTTCTTATACTTCTAAAATTCATATTTTCCTGTCCATTGTCATTTGTCATAAATAAAGCATGATATAACAAGTTTATAGTGTCGCAACTTTTACATAAAATCCAAACTATTGGGATCCCAAACGATTATCAACTAATGTTCAAGATATTGGGATTAGGCTTGGTTTGGGAATAAGGTATATGAATGAGATAGAACCAATTGGGAGTAGGTAGAAAATGTTGGGAATTGGAAAGGATATCAACTAAAGAGGAAGTTGGGATTGGGATGAAAATAAGCTGTAGAGAAATTTGGGATTGGAAGATTTGGGATTAGGAATCAATGAGAGTTAGGATGAAAATAAGGGTTCTTATATTGGTAGTTAGAGTGATTGGAAAGATTGGGCATAGGAATAGATGTTTTTTTGAGAACCACTGTATTGAAAGAGAATAAGCATTATATTGAAGTTTAGAATAACAGATAGAATAAAATATGTGTATGTAAAACTATAAGAGAATAAGTGATTTAGTGAATAAAAATATGTTAAATAGGAATGAAGACGACATTTTGGAAAGGATGAACGTATTATTGTCAAGTTAGAATAAGAGAGAGAAAGGGATATAAAAATCATCTTTAGAATCATTCAATAATCCGACTCAAATTCATATAAATATATGTATGTATTTATGTTTTTTTTTTAGTAATATGTATGCCTTGGGCTTCTTTGCTGCAAGTGCAATTGCATCTTTAGCTGCGACCTCCTCCTTCTCTATCTTCGCGAACTCTTCAGGATGATTCCTCCTTACATGCCGCTTAAGATTACCCAATCTTGATCCTAAAAAAAAATATTTTTTTTAAGCATTTTTCTATTACTCTTTAACTTCTAAATCTAAAGTTTGAAAAATAATAATATGTAAATGAGGTTTAATCTTTTATAAGTTAAATAATTAAAATATTCTTACTATAATGTTCAAATTTTGGTCGATCTATTCCATATTGAGTTCTTTAACAATTTTTGTATTATTCTTTAATAATTGTTCCTACCTTTGTCCCCTTCCTTTTCGGCCCCTTTGGTAATTATGTTGCCGCATATTTTCTTCTCTTCGCCGTCGTCCTTGTTAATGTTGATCTGGCAGACCCAGCTGTCCATCTCCTCCTTGTTGTACTCATAGACCCCTCCTAAGTTCGCCTTTTTATAAGGCGGCATTCTCTAATCTCGACTTAAAATAAGGTCTGAAATATGTATAAAGTACGGGTGGTACTAAATACAATTTACATAAATTAAAATATATTTATATCGATATATTAATAATTAATATAGTCTAATTCAGCCCTAGCTTGTTCCGATCACCATGTGAGCATTTGCCGATGAGTAATCCTAAAGTTAAAAATGTCGTCATTAATTTACTATTATATAAATGTAAACATTAAATTATTAAAGATAATTTTGAAAAATTTTCGTCATGTAAAATGTAAATAATACATTTACGAACCATTTTGATTTATTTATTCCATGGTTTTGGTTATTTTTTGGCGCTACCCGGATCCATATCAACATTTCCTGATACGGATCCGGATCCGACCAAATGACATGGATCCGACCGTATCCGGATCCGAAACACTGGTTTAAAGTTTTAATATAAATCTTATAAACCACTTTATGAGTCCACATAGCTGTCTAATCATGACAATCAATGAACAACTCTAATCTTTAGTAAAATTTGTTTGCCACTTTGTCAAAAGGAAATGTTAAAAGTTTTCATCACTCTGTTGTATCGTAGACTGTTCTTGATAAGAGTGAACAGTCCCTTGAATGCAAGCGGATGCCAGAGCAGTCAGTACAGCCCAAACCTTAGAGGAGTAGACACATAACCATACACGTCAGTCTGCCACTATCGTTCCGGGACTTGTACAACATACAGCGAGAACCCACTTCAACGAGCTACCTGGAAGAAGATGAATCAAGTACCCGTTATAGTACGCAACCCAGCTTATGTTGCAGAAGTAGAACTGGATGAAGATGGAATCAACCCAACAGACCTTGCTCCTCTAGTCAGGGTGACATGGAAACGCCTCAACACGGACACGACTCAACACGGAAACGGATCAAAAATACGCGGAAACCCCTCTAAAACCGTTTTTTTAGAGGCACTTCCGCAATTTCTTCAAATTTTTTGGAAATCCCTCTAAATTCAAATTTTGAGGAGTTTCCTCTTTTTTTTGATCGATTTCCCAGAATTGTATATCTAAATATGGGGAAACAGATCAATTTTAAAGTTTTATAAAAAAGCGGAAGCGGATCAAAAATATGAGGAAACTGATCAAAAATTTGAGGAAACCAATCAACAAATTGAGATTTTTAAAGTTTTTGAAAAAAGCAGAAACGGATCAAAAATATGAGGAAACAGACCTAAAAATATGAGGAAATTGATCAAAAAAAAAATGGAAACCATTCAACTCTAAATATTGGGAAACGGATACAAAATATTCAGAAATCCCTCAACAATTCTGAACTTTTGAGGGATTTCCTTGAATTTCTAAAAAAAAACGGAAATGCCTCAAAATAATTTTTGATCCTTTTCCGTGTTGAGGCGTTTCCATGTCACCTCTAGTCAGTGGGAATGCTCCCATCGTCACTGCCCCAGCTTCAGAGGATGGAGAAGCAGCTGAGGACGAAGTAGAGGATGAGGATGATGGTGATGTACTGGAGGATATATTGGAGATACTGAAAATGTCCTAAATAACTAGGAGGATCTTCATAAGGAGGTTACAGACCACCGGCGCCCCACTCCTGGGGTGTAGGCTCCCAACAGCCCCCTGTCGTCCCTTGTATTAATGTATGGGACATAGGGAGGGCTTGGGAGCAAGAATACAAACTGCATCCTGACTCAAGTTGAGATGAGATCAGTAACAGGTTGTTCAACCAGGTGGTAGATCTGCTCTGGATTGCATGGGTGGGTCAGCCAGTTTATCTGGAATGAAAGAGATAAAGAGCTGATTGACGGACTGAATAATATATCAGTCTTGCACATAAGACTTGGTAAATTAACTGAGAAAGTGCTCAAAAATCAAGCTAAGAAACCTAATATGTAAAGGGATCATGGCTGATCATTAAGTCATCAGATTATCTCCCTATTATGATTATGTATACATTTATGAATATATGTAAATAAATGTGATTAATCTAATGAGAGCATATTTATTACTTTGGGTGTTAAATGTTGCATAGACAAGTAATTGTATAAATGTTAGATAACTTGAGGTGTGATCTTATCATAGTTTGCTAATTTAAGTTGCCAATTTGTTGCATATTTTTTGTAGTAAGAAAATACCAAAACTCATATAAAACAAGATTTAAATAAAAGCTGTGCTGTATGGAGGAGGCCCGTTTACTGCATAGCGCAGGCACAGTCGGCACAGCGTAGGCATTATCTGCATAGTGGAGGCTTGGTCTGCCTAGCAAATCTTGGAGGCTCAATGTCTGCATAGCAGAGGCTCATGGTGTCCGGGGGTTCCCTCCATAGTCTAGTTAATAGTGTTAACAAAATGTTCTCAATATAATATGAATTTATTTTTTAGACACTGTATGGCGAGCACAGCATAATGAGATATATACATATACATGTATACATATTGTTAGGATGAAAGTATATGAGGTCAGTTTGAGGAGACATTTGTTGAAATGTGCAGTAAAAACTAATAAAGTAAGTAGGTTGTTAAGACAATTCCAAAAACGAAATTTCATGAATGGACATTTCATATACTTCAAAAGCATAGATTGTTTAATCTGAACTAAATTCTTCATATGTACGGTAATATTGAAATCCCACAAATTAAAGACCACATTTAGGAAATGCCACAATGTTTCTGAATTTCTTTGACCCATGCTTAATAGATTAATTTGAGGAAAATGTCTTCTTATATTTTCTATTACAACATTAACACAATAAGGACGGTTTGCAAGATGCAAGTTTTTTTAACATTTGATAAGATTACAAAATGATGTATGGAAGTGCAATCACAGCATAATAAAGTTTACTTGGAAGGCTTACATCTCAAGGTGTAATCTTTAGGAAAGAGAAGAAACTGAAAATTTGAAGATTAAAGAATTACCCCAGCCATTTATCTTTAAACTGATAACCAAAGTATGATCAACTACATTTGAAAACATAACTTCATAAAATAGACTGTTTTATTAGTCATTTTTTTTTTTTTGAAAACTGTTTCAGTGAATTTCCTTTGTCATTGTTGGTGCATACTTTTGGAAGTGACTTTTAACAAAAAACAAATTTGATATTTTGCAGCTTGATATCATTTACATGAAAACTTTGTAAGAGATTTAACTAGAAACAAAGCCAAGACAAATTTCTTAAAATGGATGGTCATTTGAAATAATGTTGACAGTACTTATAAACAAAAAATAAATAGATTTAAAAGTTTAAAATAGAGAAAAAATTTTGAGCCATCTAGCATATTTACATTTTTTGTTAAAAATGACATTAGTGAGCCTTTAATTAATATAACTAAGAAATTAAAAATTATTTTTACTTAAATAATAATATTATTGATATTCTAATCGAGTATGTTAATGTGTAATGGTTTGTTCATTACTGATATGATGATTTAAAATTTATAAATATCCAACCCTTTTTAATTTTTAAGCCAATGAAAAAATTCACACTTGATAAAAGTTCACCCTTAGTTAAAAATGATGAAAAACGATGAAAGGGGGTGGTGGAAATGTCCCATTTGATGTAGAGGGGGGGGGGGGATGCCTTAATTTTAGATTCAAATCTTCCAATTGTTTGGCTGCACACCAAATCAGTGATCTAAATTCCTAGAATCAAATAAAATTGAATTTTAAGGACCTAAACAAATAAAAAAGATTTAAAATATTGCTTTATGCATGTCAAAGAAAAGGTAGGAACCCAGGAATACAGTAGCAGCAATAGAATCCAGTGTTAACATTAAACACTAGATTTTTGCTGCTTCTGTATTCTCTGGGTTCCTAGCTTTTGTTTAATACGCATAAAGCCATAAAGCCATAGTTTAAACATTTTTTTTTTCTTTGGTCAATTTAGGTCATTAGGCCTCATTAGAGGTGTTTAGAAGGTTAATTTATGGATTTGTGCTGCTATTGTATTCCCTGTGTTCCTAGCTTTCATTTGATAAGCATAAAGCCATAATTAAAAAATTTTTATTTTGTAGATCATTAGAGGTCGTTAGAGGTCATTAGATGGTTAGACACTGGATTTGTTCCTGCTACTGGATTCATTGGGTTCCTAGTTTTTTTATATGCCATAGTTGAAATATTTTCTATTTGTTGAGGTCATTAGAGGTCACTAAAATTCAATTTTATTTTATTTTAGGAATTTTGATCAATAATTAGGCGTGCAGCCAAAAAATTAAAAAGATTTAAACCAGAAATGAAAGCAAGCCCCTCTCACCCTAAAATTAAATAGGACATTTCCACCATTCTTTTTTGTTAATTTTACAGGAGAAAGTGATTCAGAGGAGATTGATAATTTAAATGAAGATGATAAAAGATTAGAAGATGAGAACAATATGCAAGATTTGGAGTATAATGTGTATCTGTCCTCAGCCACAATGCTGCATTTGGAGGTGGGCTAAACCCCCATCACCCCTCCATACAGAAACAGCTCATTTAAATGTTGTATTTTAAAGATACAAAATAGTCAAATTATTAGTAAGGTTATGAGGAAAAACATGTTTTTTTTATAACAAAATTTTAACCCTTTTATTTTTCAAAGTCATTATATTAAATACCAAGTCAACGAATACCCACAGATTTTATATAGGCCTTATGACAATGATGTAGTATTTTTAAGAGGCAACATTTTGGGAACAATATTCTATTTAAAAATTTTCTGCGACATTTAAAGGAAGTTTACAGTTACATGTTTATTGCAAATCCCTGTACATTATAATGCTTATTGTTTAGTAGGATGAAATTCTAATCACTGAAGTACCTAATAGTCTTAAAGTGGATTTAGGTAATAACTACATGAACTAAAAACATATTCATAGTAAATAGACACAAAAACAATATACAGCACCCACACCCTCATAAAGTTTAAAAATACTTTTAATTACATGCAATCTATATATGTATTTGGCTTGTCTGTCTGTTTGTCTGTATCCTATAAATGTCATAACGGCTGAACGGTCAGGCCCAAATTTTTTGTGGGACATCACATGACCACAGGGAAGGTTTATGAATAATAAAAATTTTTAAAAATGTGTTTTAAAGGTTTTTAATTTTGTAAAAAAAATTAAATTCTTAAAAAATCCGCGAATTTTTTGAAAAATCCGCAAAAAATTTTTCTTCTGTGTTTTAAAATGTAAACAAAAAGAACATGTTCACAATTTAAATAGAAGATGGGTGACAATCGCTCTATAAGTCTAGTTCTTTATATTTCCTCACTGTTGTCCAGATTTTAAGAGTTGAATTTAGAAGCCCATTTTACAGTGACACAGCTGTCAACAGACACAATTAATAAACACCTGTTAAGAGTTGAGGTATGTAAAAAAATATTTTGAACTTGTATTTTAACATTTATCCTGAATGTTGGGTTATGAGTGGAAATGGTGTTATGTGGGGTGGGTTGGAGAGTGCGTGACACAAGTTCTCGATAAATCACTGAAGTTAAGCGCACTACATCCAGTAATTGGATTGCCAGCTAGGGGTATCCAATCCGGGCCTAGAGATGTTAGGGAGCAATGAGTGTCATGTTTCCTATCAGTATGGCACCCGGGCCTCATTCCAATATATCAGAATATTTCCTGCACTATATTAATCTTCAGCCTAAAAATCCCTTAGACTGGCAGAGGGAATCTTGTCAACCCTCTTTTCAGTATGAATGAAGCATAGATGGTTGAATGTGCTGCCAGATTACAACGAGGCCCACAGTGGTCCAGCAACTTGCAAAACCTACTTTTTGTAACGTTCTTTTTTTCACTTTTTTTTGACTAATATCGATTTTAAACATCCTAATTGGTAGAAATATGCATTTAATATCAAAAATATTTTTTATTTTTCCCTCCCACAGGTATACTTCTTGTCAAGTCATGTAAATTTTTTGTCAGAAATTTAAGATTTTCTGGTTAACATTTTAGTTAAAAAAAATCATGAAGACTATATTCGATATTTTTAGAATTAAGCACATTACTTTGTGACCAATCAAAGATTATTTTGAAAAAGTTTGATATCCATTGAACTAAAACTCAGTCTTATTTTTAAATATTTGAACCCTCAAAAAATATTTTTTTTTTAAAGACATTTTTTTAGAAGATAAGCAGATTTTTTTTGCTACATTTTGCTGCACCCATACTTATGGCAAAATACAATGTTGGTGTCATAGAAATGGTTAAAAGAAAAATTAGTTGCACCTACTTGCACCTCTGATTGTGGTAATCAAATATAACAGACATGGTCATAGTATGAATGTGTGAGAGGTTGGGTGATTTTTACGCCAATTTAAATACTTTACTCAGATTAATTCAAGAATAAACAAAAAAACATGCTATGATATAATTTCTTCTTACATATTCATACGCCACCATCATCATCCAATGGAATTTATCTCAATTTTGTTCTTACTTGCATCAAATTCAAGAATGAACACTATCTTTGAAAGAAAATGGAATGAGGTCAAGAATATTGCTTGAGTACTGCAGAACTCTTTGTGAGACTATATCCTTTGTACCACATGCCCCAGGCTCTGCATAGGTACTTATTCACAGCCATCAAGTGGTCAGGGCCAAGCCTTTGCCATTAGGTATGCTTTCTGAAGAGGCTCAGGAGGCTTCCAACAAGAACGTCACGAGGTTTAGGGAAAACCTCCAGGTTTTCACCAGGAAAACCTCCAGGAAGGATACAAATTGCTATCTGATGAGAAGAATGTTATACTCATCTGATCCTGTCATCAGCTCTTTAAGAATGAGTGCTGATAATAAGAAGGAACTAGAGCTAGCTGAAGAAGCTGCAGAATTGCTTTTGTAGATATAAATGAATAATAAAGATTTCTTTGCAAACTATTTATTTTTGCCAAATACATACAGACACGACCATTTAAGCTGCATAATTTAATTCCTTAACCCCAAAAACAAAACTATTGATGTATAACATGCTTGTATGGATACAAATGGGAATTCTAATGCGCGCACGCGCTCATTGCACACAGATACGGATTTTTAAACTTCATATTTGCGTTCCTTAACCCAAAAAACATATAATTTGATATGCATGATGCTTTTTTGATGTTTTTTTCAAAAACGCGCGCGCGCGCGCGCCAAATTCATGCACATATCTGAAATTTGAGATTGGATTCAAAATCCTTGCCCCTTAAAACCCCTAATTACATGTGCAACTTGCATATTAAAAATGTGTAAATAGTTTTGCTAACTTTTCTTATGTTCTGTACCACTGTGCGAGGGGAGGAAGGCCAACCACATCAATTCCTTGTTCAAGCCACATTCTCCTCATTTTCTTGTCCTAGCCACCTTGAAATCCTCGTTTATTCAATATTAATTTTTTTCAGAGTCTAATCCTTCCAGATAAAACTATTTTTTTTTAAATCAAGCCACTTTAGGGCCTAAATGAAATATCAAATATTTGTGACTTCAATAAAAGTTTCAATTGAATTAAAGATTTCAAGTTTAATGTCTTTAAAAATGTTCAACTTTTTAACGCGCATTTTCAGATGTTCCTGGTGTAGAATGCAGCAAATAATTCCAAAATTATAAACTTTCATCTTATTTGTTAACTATAGGGAAAACAATAGAATTTTTAAGGATGGTTACATGGGGAAAATCATAGGCAGAGGCATGCCGGATATTTTGCTATTTATTTCATATCATGAAGGTTAGCTATTACGTAGGCAGAAGAGATTTAGGTTCTATTCAATATCTCCTTGGAAGTATGTGTTTAAATTAACATTCATGTTTCGTGGGACACCTAGTTAAAATAGATATATAGATTTGTGGCCGTCAAATTTATCTATCTAAAGGGTGAACCTAAAAAAACCACACAAAACGGATTTTTTGGATTATTACTAAGAAAATCCATATAATAATGGATGAAAATCTGCAAAACTTTTATTTTGGGTCGAGTTGAGAGTGGATCTACCAGCAAAAAATGGATAAAAAGCTTAAATCCATCTTGAAATCACAGATAGAGACCTATCTCCAGAAAAGGCCACATGCCAGTGATGGTAAAATAATAAAGTGGCTGTATATTGGTGCAGTCCCCAGTCCTGACACTCTCAATGCAATCAAAAAAGAAAGCCTGAGAAGCTTTCTTGTCTACCAGAAGAAGAAGTTTGCAATGCATGGGTTCTGTGCTGATCACCTAAAGGTGAACGGACAACCCTCTGTCCAGTAAGAAAGATTGCCCAGGTGAAGAGACTGATGAACAATAAGGAACGCAGGAGCATCCGGTCTGTTTCTAAAAGAGTTGGAGTCTCTCTAACATCAGTTGTAAGAATCATGAAAAAATATGAATATAAGGCATACGCATACCACAAGTATAAGGTACAGAAAATGTCAGATGAGCATAAGAAGCGGCGTGTGGAGTGTGCAAGGATGTTCCTTAGTGTTTATGGGAGAAGAGTGAGGAATGACAGAAAGTGGGGAAAGATCATCAATACTGATTTCAGTGCCAAAATCCCTACTTATGGCCAATAGAAAATGTTTGGAGTATTCTTAAGGGAAAGGTTCCTGAAAAAGAATGCTCTAATGACCAACAGCTGAAGAAAGCCATCATTACAGCATGAAGAGAAATTGACGATGATAAGGCTCTATGTAGACATTTGATGGCATCTCTGCCCCACCGGCTACAAGATGTTATAAGAAAAGAAGGCCGTCAAATCCAGAAGGAAGACTATTAAAAGTTTCCAAATACTCAAAAATATATGTAACCACTAAAATATATCCAATAAAACTGTTTGAATCAGAATGCATAAAACAATTAGAGAAGAATTTGTATTATGTGTGGTTTTTTTAGGTTCACCCTTTATTAATCATCCGTTCATGGGAGTTTTAAAACTGCCACATAAAACTTGTCCTTTTTCTCTACAGGTGTCGGTCTACCGATCGTTAGACCGATCGGTTCATCCGACCTGTTTACGCTATCGATCTCCGCTTCATGTACGATCGGAACAGATCAGAATGGAAAATCGGAGCGATTTCATTCCTACGCCAGAATTCCTCAAGTCAGAAATCGGAATTCCGATCGAGAGAAATTTTCCAGCTGGGATAGAACATCTGTCTCCTTCTACCGTCTCAGTGTAGAATACCATAAATAGGGTTCGAAGTATCTAGCTCAGATGTGTAGTTGGGAGGGACTGGGACTGCATACTTCCCCTTGTACATGACCCTATCATTCTGTAATGTAACTATCTCACGAGGGTCAGGCTCAAAATAACCACACAGACCTGAGTGAACTGCTGTGAAGGCTGCGGATACCTTGATGCCCTTACACTGATAACCGCGAGACAGCTCCTCGAATTTCCTGTTCACGAGGCCCTCTCTCTTGGCTATGAGGGCAGCATGTGCCATTTGCCATCAGGGCACGACTCTGGTCAGCATGTGTACCAACGATTGTCCAGAGTGACGTTGCCTCCCCTTCATTGGCAACTCCCGTAACTTTAGAAGGAGGAGCTAGAGGGAGCTTCTCACTTTCCTTGAGGCCGGCATCCCCCTGACCTGCCAGGCCTGCGGCAAGACTACCGGTCACGTCATTTCAAAATTTCCCAAGGGCCTCAAGGACATCCCTGGGAATTGTAGTAGCCATGCTGCTGATCCTTTTCTATTGATTGTATTGCAGCTATTCCCCAATATTTCCCTTTGTCCACTGGCTTCAGTCTTTCATCTCTTCAATTATTAATCTCTTTTAGAAGTGAATCAAGCAAATATAAGCTTGGTCGTTTTAGTCAAAACTAGACAAATTAGAAATTAATGTGACTAAACTTTCTTAGTAGAAAAATTCCTAGATTTGATTGTAACAATCCAATCATGTCCTGGGGACCAAAAAATCTCTTTAAAAACGATGGTGTTGCATGAGTCTCATTTCTTGTTGTACAAATCTTGGATAAGAGGTTTATATTATCAAAAGTCACCACCCCCAGGGAAGAGGGTGGGGGGTTGAGTTTAATGTGCTAGGAGAGAAAATGCAAAAATTGGCACTTGATGTTAAATATTTCGTAAAAACCTAAAAACATCCCTTAATTGTCATAAAACCTATGAAGGATACACTTAGAGCTTACAATTCAAACAAAGATGAAATTCAAGTCATATCTTCACCAAATTTATTCTCTTCTGGAAGAAAATTTGGACAAAAATTGATGATGAACTGGGATCAACAAATCAGGCACAGATATCAAAGAAAATAAAAGGAAGAGTTGTTGAGCTTAAAGAAGTTTAGCTTTAAGTACAACATATAAAACTAAATATTTACTTTTTTGGTACTGGACTTGATTCATTGGGATATATAGTGTCGGCGCACATGATCTGGAATCCAGTGCAATTTTAGATTTGTATATAATTTGCATAATATTTTAAACAGATTCATTTATATGGTATTGGAGACATTGCAGGATATTGATAAGATCTATATTTACTCATTTGAATTATAGTGGATAACTTAACAATGGTAAATATGCATAGAGGATACAAATAATTTACACTTAAAATTTATAAAAGATTGCTATAAAGTAGAAATGTCTGCAATTAAACACTAACAAAAAACTAATGGTCTCTCGACCTATCTGTATAATTAGAGATCAATGGAACTAATGAATGAGAAGTGAGTAACTAAAAAACTGTACTTCAATAAAGAATATAAAAACCTCTTTTTCATTCTTATTAACACTTCTATGGAACTGTAAAAAGACTTACTTTTGGTGAGAGAAGTTTGAGTAACGATGGTTTATTCACTATTATGGTAACTTTTTAACAGAACAGATTTTACTGGTTTACAGAGTATATATATGATTGCAACCAGACAGCGTAAGATATTGCGAATAATATTTTGGCAACAATATTTTGCGTAAGGCTGGGTAGCTTGTGTATGCAATAGATGAGTCATGTTAACGGTAGGATTTGAAAGATAGAAGATTTGTGAAAATCTCAATACAGAAGCAGTACACGAACCCTAGTTTTGACCCTAAGATGACAGACGAAGAGTTGAGCCATCAAAAGAATATAAACAAGGAAAGATAATATTTCATTTGTCTCAGAAAAATTGCCTTGATATTACTGTGGTATAATAAAAATTAAAGAACTTTTTGTTTGGTTATTATTATCTCCTGTAGGTGATAGGCCTGGGAAATACCTGGGAAATACTTTTTCTTTAACTCTGCTATGCAGTGCCTGTCCCAGACCCATCCACTCACACAACTCATTACAAAACAGTCAAGAAAAGGAGCTAATATTTATATATTCCTTAGAATTATGTTGCATCATATTGGGCTAGAAATTAAGCACGGACACTATCAAAATAAGGATCATAGATCCATTCTTCTTATTCCTCCACTGTTGTTGGTTGGCTCTGAAATATGAAAAAACCAGTGGGTCGAACTAAATAATTTATTTATTAAAAGTTATGCTTTTCTTTGGATTGGAGAGTGATTCGGATCTGGGGGCTCTGTCGCAAGAAACCTTTAAAGATGTTTGGACTTAAATCAAATGTCTTAAATAATTTAAAATGTTAACAAATGAAAAAATAGATTTGGTTGAAGGGTTAATGTTTTAATTCTTAATTTGATTTTAGAGAGAAGGAGGGGGGGGGGGGTTGTGAAGTAAAACATTGACACCTCTGCCATTAAAGAATTTTTTGGTTGAAAAAATCACCAATTTAAACTGAACTGCTAGCAGTAAAATCTCCAATAAAAGACTTAAACAATAATTGTAAAAGAAATGGGCGGGAGGCAATCTGGAACTTAACATTTAAGTATAAAAGATACATTGTTCAGGTTGGTAAACAATTTCCAAGTTTGAAGGAATGCAGCAGCATGACAGTCAAGAACTTCTTAGGTAATAATCATTTCAAGTCAAGTCAGTCACATGATTGAGAGTATGTAACAGTTTGGCTGTAACTTAACACAAAACAATAAAGAATATCCTGAAGGATAAACTTCATGATAAGCAATAAGCAAGTTGTATAAGAACTTACCACCCTTATTTAAATTGAACGACTTCTTTAGTTGAACTTGTCAGCACTGGAGAAGTTTAATTAGGAAAATAAATTTGACCCAAGTGAGAAAAGCTGACAGTATATGTTAAATGAATGATTGTAGCTTAATCGCTACTATTTTTTTACCTTGATTATTTTTCATCTCAGAGATTTGATGTTTGGGTTAAGGAGTGAGGAGGTCAATGGACAGAGGAGCGCAATCCATAATCATTTTGGGTTGTCAAAGAAAACTAATAGAATTGCTGTTCCTAAAAATGTTCAGAAGAAGTTTAAACTCTACAATAGAGCTCAAAACCATACTATGCTGAATAAAATATTCTCAGGGAACCTCTGCTTAAATATAGTAAAAAAATTAGGATTTTTTTAAAGCAAACAAGGAATTATTTTATCTCCAATTCAGATCAGTTCTCAAAATTAAATGGTCAATGTAGACAATGTGCACAATAAAGTAAATATTTAATTTGAGAAATGAAAAATTAATATTGAGTGGTGGTTTTATAGGACAAATGGTGTCTACAGTAGTCTGAGAAGAATTCCATTTCTCAAGTATAAAATATGAATCTTTTCTTGATATTAGGTAGATTCAGTATGACTTCTATTCCTTATCACACACATTGTTCTTAATCACTTCCTTGTACCTATATTACTTCTTCACTTCTTTCCTGATCCTGCAAATAATTCAGTTACTAACCTAATCTTTGGTCCTTAAAATTTTATATTAATATCTCAAGACAGGAACATCAGATAGAACTTTCATGGGTCGCTATTACGAGCTATAGTGATAACCTTTCAGCCTATACCCCCTTTCATTTTCATTTACAGTCCCTTTAATGAGATTAAAAAATAAAAGAATTTCATAACCATTTTTATATTGATTATTCTACTTACTATTTACTACTAATTTCCCTGAAATTAATATAGAATAAAATAATTTTGTGCAACCTTTCTTTTAATTTGTGTAAACATTTATTTTTCAGTCTCATAATGTTATCTGGGATTTTTAGCTAATCGTATTTGTTTATACTAAAGTGACAGTGGCAGCGGCCACTCAACAATTTTCTGAACATATGATGGAATTAGTTTAACACCTTCAGCGTTGACCAGATGACCAAGATATTCAACTTCTTCCTGAAATAAATGTGTTTTACTCGCATTTAGTCTGATTCCTGCTTTGTGCGCATCAAAAACTAATCTTAATAAATTAACATAATTATCCAGATCCTCGCTATGTATGAATACGTCATCCAAGTACGCGACTATTCCAGGTACTCCTAAAACATCTACCAGTCTCTGTACAAACCTACAATATGAAGCTCCGGCGTTCTTGAGCCCAAAGGGCATACGCAAGAACTGGTAAAGACCGAATGCAGTTGCAAAAGCAGTTATTGGTCTGGAGCTCTCCTCTACTTCTATGGTATGATAGGCATTACTTGCGTCGGGTGTACTTAAGTACCTCGACTTACCTAAAGAATTTAGAATTTCAGAAATATTAGGGGTGGGGAAGCTGTCGGTCACAGAGAGGTCATTGACCCGGCGGAAATCTAAAACCCACCTTGTCTCCCCGTTCTTCTTGGTCACGGGGACCATGGGCGAGGACCAGGGAGACGAGCTTGGTTCGATGACTTCATTTTTTAACCATAAATCAAGTTGCACGCGCAAATTTTCTTTGAGATTCGGCGGAATTGGTCTCATTCTTTGGTTAACAGGCCGGGCATTAGGTATTAATTCAATTTTAAATTTTTCCCAGGTAGTTTTACCTACTTTACAGTCCTCAGTGGTAAAAATATCCTGGTTTTTGTTTATCATTGAATACACCATATTTTTGACAGTAATGTTTTCTTGCAAAAATTTGTTTTCATCAAGTTTCAATTCTGCCCAAATTCTATCCGTGACCGCAGGATCCTTCACCCCTTTGTTTACAACATTAATAACAGATTTAGTTTTGTTTTCAGAAATCATAGAACCATGGGCAATTAATTGATTGGGTGAAATAATAACTACTTTATCAGACAAATTTGCATACATAATAAGTGACTTATCTTTTTGCTGGGTTTTGTGGCGGTAGACTACAGGTAGAGCACCATCGAGGAGTTCTTCATCAAGGGGCTGTACATTGATGAGAGAAGCAGGGTTTACTGGTACGTTGACTTCTATTGCTTTTGTTGTTTGCTTAGGAACTTTTACAAAGTTTTTTGATGTCAGCAGCATTATAGGAGTGTCTTCATTATCAATAGCAAAGTCTTGAGGGGGGGGGGGGGGATTTTTCAAGAGAACTTCTGGGTATTCTAATGAGGGGTCTGGATCTGTGTGAGACATTTGCTATTAAATCCTGATACTCATCTGTAGTGCTGTGTACAACACGCGTCGTTGATGGTTCTAAAACTGGGCTCAGACTGTTTGTTTTTAAAAAATTTACCCCTATATTAACTGGCTGGGATAAATTTTTCAAAACAACAGCTGAACCTGAAAAGATTGTAGATATGTGTTTAAACCTAATCTTAACCTCTAGCTGCCCTACTGTTTCCATCATCGAATTTGAACTAGCCCCATTTGCTGAGTTTAAATCCAACGGTACTAAATCTCCTACTTTTCCTTGCAAATTGTTAACAAAACAATACTCACTGATAGTGACTCCTGTTGGTATGAGGGCGCCAGTATCGTTTAAAATTTTAGTATCTTCAAAATGGTTACCTGTAGAATCCATGTCCATTGATACAGCACCTTCTAGGAACGATGTGGCCTTAATCACATTTATCTCCGGACTGCGAAGCTTCTGGCCTTCCGGTGCATACTTGTAATGCCCTTAAAAAATGTTCACATCACCCCCTACAGGGTGTCCCAATAATATTTCCCACTCTTTTTTGAATTTTTTAGAGTTTTACTATCAGTTATAGTGTTAGCCGGTTCTAATTTTGCATGTATACTCATCTGATGCTCTAGGAACAGGATATGACGTCAAGTCTTCAATGTCTCCGTTCGGAGACGGGAGATATGGGATAAGGTACCTTTGTCGGCTCCAATTTTTTATCTCCGGCCCTAATGAACTTAAAGAGATCAAATTCAACACACATACACCTAAGGACCTATATAATTTAATAAAAAAAATTGTTAAAAAAATTTGGTTTTTTCTTCCAAAGACAGGGTGTCAAAAAACGGCATTTTTTAATTTTTTTTTAAATGTCTTTTTTGGGGGTCTTCCGATATAAAATAACGAAAGAAAAAGGGTACAGAAAATGGATAAGGTACCTCCGTCAGCTCCGATTTTTTATCTCCGGCCCTATTGAACTTACAGAGCCCAAATTCAACACACATGCACCTAAGGACCTATATAATTTAATAAAAAAAATTCTTTTTAAAAAATTTCGATTTTTTCTTGCTAAAAACAGCATTTTTTCATTTTTTTAAATGTCTTTTTTGGGGGTCTTCCGATAGAAATAATGAAAGAAAAAGGGTACAGAAAATGTTTCCCTAACTATTATGAATCTTTTTCAGAAAAGGTGCTTTTAAAAAAATGCCTATCACCATCAGGGTGTCTTAAAAATATTTTCCACTCATTTTTAAAATTCTATGAGTTTTACTGTCAACAGTGGTGTTAGCCGGTTTTACTTTTGAATGTATTCTAATCTGATTTTCTAGGAATAGGATAAAAGGTCAAATCAGTAACATCTCCGTTCAGAGGATAAGGAACCTCTGATGGCTCCGATTTTTTTACTCTTGTTACAATTGACTTACAGAGCCCAAATTCAACACACAAACACCCAAGGGCTTAAATGATTTAACAAAATATAGATTAGTTATATTCTGTCCTTGTACCTAACTGTCTCTGTAAGTATGTTTTTCATTAAACCAATCAATCATTTTATCAAACAATCAATCATTCAATCAATCATTCATCTATTCCGTCATCATATCTTTCTACCAGGCATTCATAGTAAAAATAATAAAAATAATGTTTTCAAGTAGTAGTATGATGGTCTAGGAACAGGAAATGAGGTGATGTCTTTCTTCAAAAACCGGACAGATAGAATAAGGTATAACTGAATCTTCATCTACGATAACTTTTGAGGATCTAAATGAGCTTTGTGCAGTATCATTTACAGCGGATATTGCTGAATGTCTTAAAAAAGACATAAGGTAAGTTTTAGACAACTATTGGGTGTACCTTATTATGTTTTTCTTCATTATTTTTCTTTCTATTTTGTAGAAGGAAGCAGGTTCAGAATCCTTATGCAGATCTGGAAACGAACCACATCAATTGTAGTGTTAATCCTAACTTTGTGAGAGGTATTAATTGTATTCAGTATATTTTAGTGACCCAATAATCTACATTCAGGTGTCCCAGCATATAATTCTCAGCATAAGTTCGCCACCTTGTACGTTCCATTCATGTTATGAAAAATATATTAATTACCAATGGATTATTTTCTTGTTAATGTATAATTTGTTTTATAGACTGTATTATGAGATCTACGTTGTAAACCACAATCCTGCGAATTGTATATCTCCTGCCACCTTAATATGTTAACATGTTATTGTGCAATAAATATTACTTACTTACTTACTTACTTACAATTCTCTCATTGTTGATCATTGATCAGACTAAGGTTTTTCAGTGGAATCTTATGTTTCGGACATTCCACTCTAAAATGTAGTGTCGTCATAAATTACACGTTACACTTTTTTTAAAGTGCTAAATAATAAGAAGAAATTAATGATATATTAAAAACTAAAAGTTAGACTAACCTTTATATTTAACTTTAGGAAATGTTCTCAGACAGCAAGGTTATCCCCAAGGGGGAATTTTGTGGGGCGACATCTGGGGAAGGCTGAACCTATACCAGAATATTAGAGCCGAATCTTGGGTCTCATGCAATCTCCTCTTAACCCTATTCCCGCTGGGGGGGGGGGGTCAATTTGACCCCCCCTGTAGTTTTTTTTACATAACTCAAAAAGTATTGGTCTGAGGCTGTTGAAATTTTCTGACTTTTCTTACATACCCAAAGCCCTCCCTTTAAGCCTAAAACTGGGCTTTAATACTAACTGCCTGAGTCCTCAGGCACACTGCCTGAATGACTGCTTTTGCCTGTAGCAAACTAAATCTTTGTTTTGACCCACTTTCACTTGTCAGATTTTGATAAAATTTAGCTTTTTGGAAAGCCTATGACATAAGGAAACGGATTGCATAAGTTTTGCGAAAAAAAAATTGCAAATTTTTTGCAAAAAACCTGTCAAAGGAAATTTGCACATTTTTAGTTTTTCTTGATTAAAAATCAGGTTATTTAAAATTTTGCAAAAATTTTTGCATATTTGAAATGGCATGGTCAAGGGCTTTTCAAAAATGTATAATTTGTCATTTTTTGGACAAATTTTTTTTTGCAAACATTTTTACTATAAAACTGGATTTTGTGATAAAAAATTCAATTTTCGCAAATTTGCAAATTTTTTTGCAGATTCTAAAAGTAGAGCACAAGAGCTTTCTAATGATGTATCATTTGTCATATTTGGACATAAAACATGGGATTTAGAGGGGGGGGGTCAAATTGACCCCCCCCCCAGCGTATCCTGGTTTTCAAGTACCCCAGCGGAGATAGGGTTAATTCCAGGTTTTTTGTAATATTTGAATAATGCTTCAGATGCATATTTATCGAAGTAAATATTTCACTTACAGATGATGGGGGGGGGGGATTTAAAATAAAAGATCATTCATAAGCTTATTTATTATTTTACTTATATTCACATTTTCTCCAAAAGTTAGAAAATTAGAAGTAGTTATATTTTTAATAAAAATATGTATATCTTTATTTAAATAAACAGTAATGACGTTATTAAATAAGAATCTTGAATTTTAGAAATACCAAGTATAATTAGGGGTGGTGGAGTAAACAGAACAGTTGTAATCACTTATCTTGAGACTGGAGATGGTCCAGTTTTAAATCCCCTTTCGCTATAAGTTAAACAGCCTACGAAGAATCATCATGTTTTGATGTGGACCGCGTTCAGGTCCAACGGCATGCAAGTCTGACAAGACTCACATGTGGCGACATGTAAAACAAAAATAGCAATAATTTATAATTATGTGTATTGAATGATTTTTTTATAGAAATTGTTTTGGCTGGAATGTTGGCACACAATCCAGCATCTGTGCGGTCAAGACACCGCTGGGTTAACCTTCTATAGCCCGGACACCAACCCCTACCTATCCAGCATCAGCTGGATATCTTTGCTGGACTAATTTTTTACTACTTAAATATAATATAGAAACCCGAAAAATTGTGACACGCTATTGTAGCATAATCAATTTTATTTTTTTGAATTTGCAGTCTGTACACTACAGTGCACATTAATATATTACCAGAGCAATAAGAGGTGTCGACTTTCAAAAACAAAATTCTTTGATACCATGTGAAAGCCTGAAAAAATTGAAAATTACTTTTCTGCTTTTTGGAAAGAAGGATGAATTAACAAAATGCTAGATAGATTGATACTTGACCGATGGAATAAATGAATGATTGATAGAATTATTAATTGTTTCATAAAATGACTGCTTTATTAATTCATTAAATAAAATAATTTTTCTCTCAACACATAATTTCTCTCAACACATAAAAAACTTTTCTCTCAACACATAATAACGGTAAAAAAATATATTTCCATAAGTCCCCGAGAAGATTGGCAGATTTCCTTCATTAACAATGAATTTTTAACCTTTTATATACAGAGAACAGGAGCGTGAACACGGATCATTTTGGATTGTTAAGGTTGAAACCCTATTGCACGAAAACTAATGTACACGCTATTAGAATTCTTTTGTATCAAAATTTAAACGTTGAGCATGCAATGTCAGTTGTCTAAGTTTAAAGATTATCCTTTCACCCTGTACCCTTTAATTGAATATTTCGGACATAAAACTGTGCTACTGCAAGCAAGAACTAAAATGCCATTGTTAAGGTTAAAACCACATTGCACGGAAACCCACGCACACGCTATTGAAATTAATTTCTAACTAAATTTAAACGTCGAGCATGCAATTGCATCTGTCTAAGTTTTAAGATCTTCTTTCCATCCTTTACCACTTAATTTAACATTTCGGATATAAAACTTTACTACTGCAAAAAAGAAATGCCAATTTGTTTAAAAAGAAAGATTTTTTATGTCCGCAGTGTTGAATAAAGAATATAGAAATAAAAACCCTCAGTTGAGTCGAGTCTCTATAATTAAAATGTCGTAATGAATAAATTTCTATCGATATGATTCATCCCTAAAATTATGAAGACTCCGGCTTAAAAATCTGAATCTTTCTTCACACCCTGAATTTTCTCGCACAGCAAACTAATGATATTTTTTTACTGATTCAGTCTGTGGAAACTGTAACGCCTCCTGAACCGTCAAACCTCACCGCCATGAAATCATGATGTCTCAAGAAGAGGAGATAACTAAGCTACATCGATATCTCAAAATCCTTGCACAAAATAAACGTGCACCATACCCTGCTATACCTTGATGATTTGAGAGAAATGAAGAGGTTAAGCACTAATCTCTATTCAATATCCTAGACAGTAGCGCAGAACCAATGTTCTACGTGTGTCTGGTTTTTTAAGCATAATGTGTTTTTGTTCCATTTGAAACTAAATGCTTCTACAACAAGCTTTTTCACATTTAACACTTCTTGATTTTGTTTTCCATAATTACGTCGGCTAATTAGCATCAAGACGACATAGTTTAACTAATGGAATGCCATACTTACGTCGAACTTTCAATGTTCTTCGTCAGTACAATCGTAGTTTCTTCCATATTGCATACATTGCCAGTACACCATTGTTACATAAAAACTTTAGAATGCTTGCTCAATCTGATTTTCCACATTAAATGCTCAAATTATATGCAGACGATTCTTAAAAAATCTTCGTCACCGACTAATTATATGCAATTTATTCTATGCACTTTCATTTTTGCACTCTTCAATTTGTATGTTTTGCAGGATCCAAGTATCCCTAAATCCAAATTTCTAATGAAAGGAAAAAACGATAAAATGTATCCGTATGATTTTTTATTATTTAATTTAAGAATATATGTACACAATAGTATCGTAAAATAGTTGTATTAAATACATGTGAACAATTTTGTACAATTAATATAATCTCGATACGGAGATAATAAATATCTAGATCTCAAAAAAAATTAATTAAAGGATATAGTTGGGTATAAGGACAGAATACAAATTATTTATTTTTTATTCAATCATTTAGATCCTAATTTGGCTACGCTCAATAATACACGTCGAGGTTTAAAGAAATACTTTATTGACTAATATTTTAAACTTAATTTATCTTAATCGAAAACATATATCAAGGTGACGTGGCAGGAATAGAATGTTCATCTTGCCGCGTCCGAATATCCGGCTTCAGCCTCTTCATATTGAGTCGTCTTCCGCCACACTAATGTGTTTGTGTTTTCCATTGGATCCAGAGTTTTTGAAAAATTTTTGAAAATCACCTTTACTAAAAAAGATTCATAATAGTTTTAAAAACATTTTCTGTACTCTTTTTCTTTCGTTATTTTTTATCAGAAGACCCCCAAAAAAGACATTTTTAAAAAATTGAAAAAATGCTGGTTTTTGACACCCTGTCTTTGCAAGAAAAAAAACGAAATTTTTAAACAATTTTTTTTATTAAATTATATAGGTCCTTAGGTATATGTGTGTTGAATTTGGGCTCTGGAAGTTCATTAGGGCCGGAGATAAAAAATCGGAGCCGACGGAGGTACCTTATCCTAGATCTCCGGTCTCTGAACGGAGACATTGAAGATTTGATCTCATATCCTGTTCCTAGAGCATCAGATGAGTATACATGCAAAATTAGACCTGGCTAACACTATACTTGATAGTAAAACTCTAAAAAATTCAAAAAAGAGTGGGAAATATTTTTGGGACACCCTGTAGGGGGTGATGTGAACATTTTTTGAAAACCACCTTTTCTAAAAAAGATTTTTAATAGTTTTAAAAACATTTTCTGTACCCTTTTTCTTTCGTTATTTTTAAAAAAATTTAAAAATGCCGTTTTTTTGACACTCTGTCTTTGCAAGAAAAAAACGAATTTTTTTTTCAAATTTTTTTTAAAAAATTATATAGGTCTTTAGGTGCATGTGTGTTAAATTAGGGCTCCGGAGATAAAAAATCGGAGCCGACGGAGGTACTTTATTACATATCTCCAGTCTCCGAATGGAGACATTGAAAATTTGACGTCATATCCTGTTCCTAGAGCATCAGATGAGTATACATGCAAAAGTGGAACCGCTAACACCATTATTTACTGAGATATTGAAAAATGTCATAGATGCAACGCCTCCTTTACATTTTTAAGAACCAAAAGTATAGATATTAGATAACAAATTCATAGTTATAAGCAGACAATCACTTTTAAGGGTACCATTGCAAATATGGATTGCCATCTTTGCATAGAGGGTCACTTAAAATTACGTTCTTAATAAATTTAGCAAGAAATTAATTTTCTAAAAAATTTATATAAAAATAGCAATATTTGAGCTAAATAAAAAATGTTAGTGAAACCTTTATCTGTAATACTGTATATGTGATTTATATTGTATTTTTTTCCAATTTTAAATTCAAATTGGATGAAATTAATAATTCTGCCGTTTAAAAAAAGTCACCATCTACTAACTTATTAACATTTTTAATTGTTTGGAACCTAATTTCATGCATTAAACAATTTACCTAGTGCTGCTTCTTTGCCCAGAGCTCTCCTGGCTTTAAGCTCTATTTGCCGGTCTCAAAATTTCTGACAACTTGTGTTACGAGAAGACATATTTTGTGCTCTGAAATAAAACTTATAAAGTTTTATGGCCTTTGAAATGTTGTTCTTAACAAAGGTTCGACGTTACATAGAGCGGACAGCACAAATGTAAAAGTTAGGACTTACAAACGTCGGTATGGTACAAACATCTAATTATTACAAACGCCCCATAATTGATTACAGGGTACATAATTACATGGTACATGATTGATTATGGAGACCAGTTTGAGGAGTAATGTGAGGACCAGGAATACGGTGAATGGTGGAATGGGGGTGTTTGGTACAGATTGTTTTCCGGTCTTGGAGTAGCCTGCAGGTATATTCTTGGATCGTGTATGTTAAACGTGGGGGATGACTGAGGAGACATGGCAACATTTAAATTGGGTTCAGATACTGATCCAGGAGATACATGGTTATAATTAGAGGATACAGGAGATACATATTTGTAAGGAGAGGATACATGTGCAGGAGATGCAGGTTTAGAGGGTGATTCAATTATATCAAAATTGAGTTTTTTCTTTTGAGGGGTATAGTTTCTCATCAAAAATTTAAATTGTTTGTGACCTTATTTTTTCAATGAAATGTGTTTAAAATTCAGTGCTTAGGATCCGCAAAATTTTGGTTTACTGGATCCGCAAAAATATGCAGATCCACCGATCTGGATTCAAGGGGTAAAATATCAACCCAAAAACTACCAAAAAAAATTTTTACTCCTAAAACCCAACTTAGAACTTTTGAAAAAAAATATTGTAAAAATTTCCTAATTACTGAATGGTTCATAAAGTTTTAGGAGAAAAAAAAGCGAAAAAAAGAAAACAAAAACTTTGAAAATTATTTTTTGTTGAAAAATTAATTAAGAAAAACTTGTTCAAACTATACCCCTTTCATATTCCTGAGTTTTTTATTAGAATGTTTCTTCTGTAGGAATTTTTTGCGATACCTCCTTAATCTGTTTTTTCCGGAGTTTTCTCATCTTTATAGTGTCATTTCTTCTATCAATTTGCCAATTTGCTTCTTCATGTTTTGTAGAAAGGTCCAATACCAAGGAATGTTAGTGACGTAATAAAATACTGGTTTTGTTGCCATGGCAAGCCTGAAAACAAAGTGATTTAAAAAATTGAAATTGGTATGGATCAAATTTATGTAGAAGATAGATAATCCTACTCCCTTCCCTCTATCCTACTCACTTTCCTCCCTCATACTCCCTATCTTACATCCTACTTCTTTTCCCACATCATACTACTCCCTTCCCTGTATCCAGTGCTTAGGATCTGGATCCTAATCTGGATCTGCAAGATTTTGGGTTCCTGGATCCGGATCCGCAAAAATGTGCGGATCCACGGATCCTGATTCAAAGGGTAAAAAATTAACCAAAAACTGCAAAAAAAAATTTTTACTCCTAAACCTCAAATCTGAACTTTAGAAAAAAAGAGATTATAAAAATTTCCTCATTCATGAATGGTTCATCAAGTTTTAGGATAAAAATAAGCAAAAAAAATAAAACAAAAAAATTGAAAATTGATTTTTGTTGAAAAAATTCAGTAAATCTTAATGAAAAGACCTGGATCCGGATCCGGCTTTGCATATGGATCCAGATCCACTTTTTTCCAGTGCGGATCCAGGATCTGCCTTATCATATATAGCTATACTAGAGACATTGGATCCAGGTATATCTTAGTAGGACAGAACAAGAACTCAATGTTTACATATCTTACCAGGTTATAGATGAACTATACAGATGAAGCCAGGTAAATCACTAGGTAGGACAGAATATATTTATCATTTATATTTGTCTAAAGCAAAATTACATTAAACAATATAAAAGTTTAAAAACTAATACTCTTTTCTCTGGATATCGCATTTTATAATTGACAGGGTTTGCCAAAAAACAGGTGCAATACAAGACTTTTAGCATGAGTATAGTTTAGCTATTTAGAGGTGGTTTTCAGAAAAGGGGTTTCTTGGTCCCAGTCTAGTGTTTTACGTTTTCTAAAAATGTGGTAAGATGACAGTACAGCAAGACTAGAAAGATTTTCACACATTGCTTTGAAACTAACACTGGGTTTGCAGAACTTAAGCAGTTTCTTTAGAATCGCCTTATTTGATGGTGAGATATATCCTCTTGAGCCGATTTCAAAAGGATGAACAGACACATCCCTAGTTGTTATATCTGTAATAAAATGTTAATACTTGTTCATCTTTTGAGCGTTGGCATTTTAGATATTTGTTTTCAATGGGACAGTAAGCTCAAAAATATCCATCTTTTCCTCCATTCTATCGATAATTACTAGATCTGGTTTCTCTGCGGTCACAAGGAGGTGGGGGGGAACAGTACCTCCCCCTGGAAGGGTATGGGACGGGATGTCGGCATACATCAGAAATCCAGTTATATATTTAATAAGATTGTTGTGCCTCCAAGTATATCTTTTTTGGTATAGTGCAACCTTGCAGCCATTCAAAATATGGTTTGTAGTTTCTTGTCTTCTACCTTGCAATTCAGCGCCTGCCTGTAGACATAGTTTACAGAGATCTGATGCAGATTTTCCCCATTGTAGAAGGTTAGTTTGTGTTGGCAGGGTGTCCAAACAGGAGTTGAGTAGGAATTTCAGTGTACCTTTCTTCAGATTGAACATGTAAGATTTCCAGATCATGTCAGATTTTTCAAGCATTGCCAGGCAGAGAAAATGTCCTTGTTTTATGAGTGTTTCTGTATGTTCTCTCCAGAAAGTTTCGTTTTCAAAAGATACTTTTTCACTGACAGTTGTTTTCATTTTTTTATAGCATTGATTTTTGGAAGCTTGGTCTTCCCACTCAGGCATTTCTGCTTGACCATAGTTCTCTAATGTGGCTTGTTGAAACATTTTTTCAGCATAGTCTGTGATGGAATTTTTGCGGTGCCAATTTTTTTCCCTGTCTAATTTAGATTGTAAGGCAGAGTTAACTGTTTCATCACTCAGTATTCTTATCCTAGTGTATGCTTGTGTCATAGTTGTTTTGTAAGGGTGGATATTGAAGGCCAGGCCAGGTTTCAAGTGTAGAGCAGCATTTGTTGCACAGGGAGGTAATCCAGTCCATTTTTTCACAAATTTATCAGTGAATGTGTCTAGTTCCTTCAGATGACTCTGTGATATTGTATGAACAGTGAGCAGAAATCGAATAGAAGGAATGAAATAATGTTTGTAGATCCAGACTTTATATTCATCTCGAATAAGTAGTGCATTAATGTTTATTAGTTTTTTTTCAAATTCACTCATGATGTAATCGAACTCATCACTAAGTTTACCAGTAGGAAATAGAAGTTTGCCAAGGAATTTTTGCTCTTGAAATATATTTGGAATTTCAGTTTCACCAATAGTAAAGTTTATTTTGCTAGGTACACCTGATCTGATGGAAAATGACATTATCAAGAAGAACAGATTCTGCATACAAAGTCACCAGAACAAACTTTACCTTAAAAATTTTAAGAAATTCAATCTTCAAAATATGTATAATTTACGCATAAAGAGGTTTAAAAAAAAGGCTCAGAATAAAATTCTAAATAGATGTTTTGTTTATTTACAGAGTATTTCAGAACTATAAAATGGATCTTAAATTTTGGAAATCCTTGTTTTTCTTGTGTCATTTGTAAATTGGGTTAACAATGTAACATTCAATAATTTTTTAATATTAAACATAGAAAAAAAAATTTGCAAAGCTTGATGATTTCACATTTTAGGTTTTTTTTTGATAATAATTTAAACAAATGTCAGGTACCTTGCAGTTTACCTTTTTAGGGCACCAAACTGCTCCATTATACTTCTGAAATTCATAATTGGGTCTGTCCTAGAGAACAATTTTTATTATCATAATTTCCTGAAAATTAGTGGTTATGTACAAAATTTATAGGAGAGGTGCATGGGTCCAAATATTGTATCATAGAACAAACCCACTGCATGTCAGATATTCAGGTCTTGGGTCTGTCCTATTGAAAGATATATTGACCCCCCCCCCTCTCCCCCGGACCCTTGGGGCGGGGGAAACCCCCAGAGCAAATATGTATGCTGCCACAAACATGAATTCTAAAATCGCTAATTATTGGGTCCATCCTNAAATAATTAAATTAGTACATATTTAGGGTTAGGTTAGGTTAAGACACTTTCTGGGCCAAGCGCTGCGGCTAGGACAGGCTAGGGGACCGAGCGCTCCGGCCAGGGGTTAGGTTAGGTTATGACACTTCTGTGCCGAGCGCTGCAGCTAGGACACCAGCTAGGGGGCCGACCGCTGCGGCTAGGACAGGCTAGAGGGACAAGCGCTGCCGCAACAAGTCTTGCATTGAATTGAAAATTGTTGAAAGTCATGGTTCTAATTTGATAGGAAGGGGGGAGGGGTCCAAAAATTGTTTTCTCAGAAAATTACCAAATTTTTCTCGTTTTAAGGAATATATGATTATTCCTTAAAACGGGAAAAATGAAGATTCCTCGAATCCAAAAGAGTTTGAAAAAAGCACAGGGATCACAATCAATCGATAAAGAAAGTGAAACACGTATTTTAAATGAGAAGATCTGGTTTAAAATCTACTAGTTATGTGTGATCGAATCCTATAAAGCTCATCACGCAGTTTTAATGACTCAACTCGAAAATTTGCGCACAAACTCACAAATGCCCCGTAACATTGAAAATTTTATGGAATTATAAATACTTAAATATAAATCTACAAAAAATTTACACTCCAGCACACAAATTTTTTATTTATTTATTTATGTATTTTTTGCTAAAAAAGTATTAAATATACTTAAGAATTAAATCTACACAAGTTTTACACCCCACTTTTATTTTGTTGTAACAATCGTCTTCAAATTCAGTAAACTGAGATTGATACCAGGCAATCCGAGAGTTCTGCGTAAAATTGGAACGTACATGTGATTAAATTCATCCTTAATAAATTCGTATTTTTCAACGATAACTTGAAGTTTTTTACGTCAACTTTATTTGGAAATCCACAGTTAAATATATAGTTTTAAACAAAAATTAAAATTTTACTTCTAATAGAACCGGGCATTTACAATATGTCTCGACGGAGCCGGAAAAGGGACTGGATGGCATACTGGAAAGCACGAAGAGAGCGCTTAAAAGAATTAGGTTAGTGAATTATAACTCAAGAACAAAAAAAGGTAGTTTTCAGAAAAGTGCATCTGTCATTTCCTTATGTCTACCTTACTAAATTGGTACATGCCTCTGATTACATATTCAGTCAAGTCCACTACTGCAGTATCCGGGTCCGAGTGTGTCATTACATACTGCGTCACTGGCTATTGCAGTGTCAAAGGTACAAGTCTGTGCTTAAAAATTGTACTAACTTATGAACCCTGAAATTTATGTAATGTTGGTTATACAAGATTACCCATAATAAAAAGGAAATTTCATACTTCCTGGAAAACAATTTTTGGACCCCTTCTTACCAATTTTGTACAGGACGATTTTTTTAACAATTTTCAATAAAGTCCGTATTTATTTAGGGTTAGGTTAGGTTGAGACACTTTCTGGACAGAGCGCTGCGGCTAGGACAGGCTAGGGGGCCGAGCGCTGCCGCCACATGTCTTACATTCAAGATCCGTGTACAAAATTGGGGAGGGGGCCCAAAAATCGTTCTCTAGAAAATTTCCAATTTCAGAAACTACAGCAAAGAAGTTATTTCCTTTCTCTTAGAACCCTTATACCTTATATTTATTTTCTGCGATTTATCATTCAGTCAATTTTTCATATTCAAAAATTACCTTTCATATTTATTTTTAGATTTAGATTGTTATTATCCATAATGTGGACAAGCCAGTAGACTAGGGGGTAAATGTAAAATCACTGTTTTAGCCAAAAGAAGACCAAATGCAAGTATTTCTCCTTCCGAAGATAACTCAGAAATCGCATCAAGTAAGACACATTGGACAGCATATGACAGGCAGATTAAGATACTAAGTAATGCTTAGAATCTAGAATTCACATTATAAAATATGACATGGTGGGTTCCTATTTTTAACGTTACTTTACTTTTCAAAATTAGAGGTTTATTATTTTCCATACCCCCCCCCCTCCTTCCTTCCTTTTTTAAACAATAAACAATTACTTGAACTAAGAAGTAAATCGAATTCGTGCCAAACATAAATTTAGGATATCATTTTCTAAATTGGGATTAATTATTTATTCTTTGAGAAAAGTATCTTAAAGGGAGTGGCCATCAATGTATCGTGGTTGAACTTAAATGGCAGTATTGTCGGTTACTTCGTTTAAAGAGTGGATAAATTTGTCCTGCATGTGAAAAATTCTCCTAACAACTTAAATTCCTTTAAATATTTTAGGCCCAAATGATTATCAGGCATTAGGCGTTAATCCCTGCATGCTGGTAGAGTTCTTTATTTGGTTTAAATTAAACTATTGTGTACTTTGTCGCTTAGTCACTTCACCATGAATTGCATAATGAACATGCTACAACGTTCAATTAGCTGTATACTTTAGCACCATGTGATTAAGTAATCATCGTGCTTTAATGTTAATTTAGCTGTACGTTATGGCATGTGTGCTAAAAAGTTTTGATTGGTTCCCTGATTTTCACCAAAAATTTAGGATATTTCCAAAATATTTCTTCATAATTGAAATGAAAATTAAATTTAAATCAACTTTATATTTGAAATAAGACAAGTACACAATTGTTTCATAAAACTACCTATAACACTAATGTTTTGGCATAACGTGGTATAATTAAGTTTTTGACTTAAATTTTCTCTATATCTCGATTTCTTGTCTGTTTAGATGCTATTTATTTTCTTGATAAAGAGAAAGTGTCTTTCCAAAAACAGTTTTATAAATAGTTATTAACAAATAAACGTTCAAAAAGTTTATATTTTGTGAAATAATCAATGGCTTTTAATGAATCAAACTGGGAACTGAAACTAACAGATTGTAAATTTTGATTCTAAAATATTTGCTTATACAGGGTGTCGCTAAAAAAACCTTGAGTGCAAGAGGAGATTATCTTAATTTCTACCAAATTTACCAAATTAAGTTGGAAACTTTAGGAGCCCATAAAATTGTTAATAGATTTTAAAAATTGTCTCAATCTTTGAAATCCGATTACAAACAAGTCACCCTATACATGTATTTCATTTTTGTTAATTCTTCAGAAAAGTGAAAATTTCCATTCCTAGATGCAGGATAATGATGTAAATCATAAGATCATAAGATCATGGGCTGTAAATAATGATGCAATAACCTTGGCAATGGTCCAGGAAGAGGTTAATATTGTGAATTTTTATTCTAATAGAACTACCCCCCCCCCCACCCCACCCCCTTGGGATGAGAATTTATATTAATTCTCAACCAACATTTTAAAGAATGATCCCTGATTTTAAGTTTATTAAAAGAAGTATATGCATCACTGATCTAGGATTTGGTGGACAGAGCTGATGCATCAAACTTGATGGATCGACATGATGCTAGGTCAGTCTTTTTTATGTAACTATAACATTATTTACTTGCATTATTATGAATATGTCTTAACCCTTATCATATATACACAATACACATTCTTAATATATTTATATTGCCTTTTTAAACATGAAGAAAACGAAAATTCTCTATATTTTGAAAGTTATCCTTATACAATAAAGAAATTTTAGCAACATTAGGTTATGAACAAAATTTTCCCTAGTAATTAAGTTCTCTGTATTGTTTAGAACTATCATGAAAACTCCTAGAGGGATCTCCAAATAAGTGGTTGTGAGGTTTAAACATACTGTGTAAAAACTCAACTTCAAATGCTGTTAAAAAGGTAACAAGGGTGGATATTTTCCTTAACTCTTTTCCAAAACCGAAATTTTCAATAAATCAAATATGACATTGACTGACATATGTTTTACAAATGGTTGTCAACTTTTAAGCATGTCGCAGTGGGTCCATTTGTAATTTTTTTGCAAAGGGAGCATGGTTATAACTTAATTTCATTAGTAATGGAAATTCAAAGATTTTATTATTTTAAGCTCATTGTGTTTATTTACATCTTTGTGGCTTTAAGCTTCTATGAACAAACTTGTTACATACCGGTATGCGTCAATTCGCAATTTTGGTTAAAGTTTATCAATGGTTAATGGTTATATGCTCTAATATAATTGACCTAGGTATCCACTTCATCTAGTTGCTGAATTAGAGGAGCTTGACTTACAGCTGAGTATCGGTGCGTATTTCCCTTTGTTACTTGCGATAAGTTGCGTTATAAGGATTTTTTTGAGGGGAAAGGGGGGTTTCATTTTTTAATCTTCTGAGAGCTCGTCACCCGATGGGGTTTAAAACAAAACCATGGAATTCAGATACCATTGATACTTGGCTGAGCCACCATAGCCTCTCCCCCTTTTCAAAGTGAAGGAACATTTGATATTACTAAAAATTTAGACACTATTAATGGAGTTAATATAATTGTAGGAAAGAACATGAAGTTCATCATAATTACTCCATTCCGTTCTTTTAACTTCATGTAACAGAATGAAAAAAATAACATGCCTCGTCATGAAACCATTTTTTTTTAAACAGATTGCCTCTTTTTAAGGCATCTGGCGCAAGTTTTTGGCCTCTTCTTGTTAGTGTGAAAAACCTATCGTAAGTATTGATTTAGCATACAGTACTAAGCCGCAAGATCTTGGCTTCCCGGATCCGGATCCGCATAAATATGAGGATCCATGCTTCCGGATCCAAGGGGCAATAGAGGGAAGGTGGGCCATGCTTTTAGTTACTTTAAGATCATAAAACGTTGAACAACATATGTTCCAGATCTTCAGTCTCAAGTTTCAGAACAATGAAGCATATTTGTACTAAGCCATGGAAAATTCACTTTACTCACCTTTTCATCCAGCACCCTGTGCTCTAATAAATAATTGTTTTCAAAATTCAAATTTATTAAGATTGCTGATATCTCATTGGTGGCGGATTTTTCCTGCGCGAGCATTTATCAAGTATACCATTTCACACAGTGGTAAGTAAAAAACTTGTTAATTTTTTTCTTGGATAACGATTGTTTTCATGCTCTTCTTTAACATATTTTCTGTTAATTCGGATTTTTTTTCCATTAAAGTTCAAATTTATATTTATTTTAATCACCATCCCCCCTTCGACCTGGCACCATATGCCAGACCTTCAATCCTGTGTCTAATGATACCAAAATTAATGATTTAGGGAATAGCTGTTGCAGTCGTTGCACTGCTAAGGGGGTATAGCCACTTGGTGGTGGAATTTGCTTTCTTAATGCGAACATCCGAGTAAACAGAACAGACGGACTCGTTCAGGCACAAAATTCACAGGAATCATCATAAACCACCAGGTATTCTACAAAACAAAATCCTGGACATAATCAATTACTGAAAAGGATGGGAAAGGAAAGGAAAGGAAAGGAAAGAAAAGGAAGAAAGGAAAGGAAAGGGGTTTATTTCATTTTGTTTTATTGGAAGGTCACTCAAAATTAGGTTTCCTATGTTACCAGCATTTTGATTTAACCTTTTTTATTTAGATAAGATATCTCCACTTACTCGTCTCCGAATGGATCTTGTACTAGGCTGCACTATAGACTACATGCATTGTTGTTGTCTGGGTAATTTTATTTCATTAGATGTAAAACGCATTTAAGGAAGGTACAGCATGGTTTTTGTAAAATATTTATTTGTGCAGCAAAATCCTAATTTGTGGAATACATTTCTGGTGTTGGTACCCCATTTTGGATTTGGAAAAGCTTTATGATTGACTTGATATTTACTCGCATATATTGTTTAGGTTGTATGAAACGATTTCTTAAACTTTGGCTGGTTAAGGGGCCAGTTAAGTGAGACTTGTTGAAGATGTTGTAAATGAGATTTAATCAAGGTTGCTCTCCATTGCCCCCCAGCTCCCAGAATGGTTTGCCCGGAAATGTAGGGCCCTTAAGGTAATAATGAAATAGTATAACTGAGGGTGGAAAGAATTAACGTTCAATGCTTACATCCTTATTTTATCTAAAATACACTGAAAACAATTTTTTTCTTAAAATCTTAATTTCTTGTCACATTTTATTTAAAACTCTTCACTTTTTCAAATTAAATTACGTTTTATTTGAAAACCCATGTAGTATAGAGGATGTGAGTCAGACTCTAATAAAAACGCATAAATAACTTCCAGTATATATATTTCTTATAACTTATTACTAGAGGGTTCAGAACTAGAGTCAATATCGATATCACATGTGTAGATGATTTTATCAGTACTATGCCCCGTATCCATTCTATCTCATTCTGTTGAATCTTGTGGAACTTGTTTAACGCGGCCAGGCATCGTCTTCC
>NW_019397630.1:21901-52833 GCF_000591075.1 Eurytemora carolleeae | reverse complement strand
ATATTTGGTTAGTTTATCAACTGATAGTTATGTTTGATCAGTTTATCACCTGATAATTATGTTTGATCACTTTATCACCTGATAGTTTTGTTAAATACTGATAAGTTTATCACCTGCAGGTAGTTATGCTTTATAACTGACAAGTTAATAACCTGATAGTTATCAAATGCAAGAAGTTCATCTCCTTTCCAATCGATGCACACTCTTGAGTCCTGTAATTAAAAAATACAGTTTTCTGTGAATTTTAAAATTAAACATTTATTCAATTAGTTTAAAAGGTTTTGCAAGTCTAAACGTACTTCTATTTTTTCCCTCTAGTATTTAACCATTTTTGGGCTGAAGGCGGCTAGATTTTATTTTAAAAATCCCACAAAAATTCCATCAAATCATTCATATATTACAACCTACAATCATCAAATGTTTTTACTTATCTGAAGGAACCATTTATTATAGGAAAGTTTTGTAAGGAAACGTTTATGACAGGAAATGTTTTATGTAAGAAACGTTTTTTAAGGAAACATATTCAGTAAGTAAACGTTTTGTAAGGAAACGAGGAAACATTTTGTGAGGAAACATTAAGCAAGGAAATGTTTTGTAAGTGCTTTCTTAGATGGAATATCATCGCTAAAGTGTGGGAAAAATATGACTTTTTGTGTTAAAAGTATCAGAAAGATTAAAATCTAATGAATTTCCTATTTTTCACTCCTTCCTCCCTAGTCCCTCTCTGCATGTTAAAACATGAATTTTTTTTTGAAACTGGGGTTAGCTACAAACTCTTTTCAGCTTAAAAATATTAATTTTCAGAGCTTCAAAAAGTGTAAATTCGCTTAGAAAACTTTAGATTATTTAAACCCCTGCATTTATCTACCTTGCTGATTGAACTGAAAACACAGAGTATCTTGTTCTCCCTGTAAAGTACAGATACAGAGGTCAGGTGAAGGTTCACCTCAGCACAAGGATGGGTCAACATTCTTCTCAGTCTAGTGGAACTAGAAAACAAGAAATATAAACCATCTAAAAACAAAAATTCGAGAAAGGAACTAAACACTTAATTCTAACTTTATTATTCCCATATCTCGCAACCAGCTGGTTGAAACCCATAACTAAGACTTTTTAATATAAAAGAATTGATAGTTTTAAATATCAAAGTTAAAAGACATCATGTTGCAAAGATACAGGGATTATAAAATTAGAATTTGTGGCAAGCTTTCCTTTCCTTTATCTGTTTACTATGGATGGTATTTCTTGCGAAAAAGATGAAAATGTAAACCTACTAACTTGTAAAAACGGTGAAAATGTAAACGTACTAACTCGTAAAAACGGTGAAAATGTAAACCTACTTATTTGTAAAAACAGTGAAAATGTAAACCTACTATTTTGTAAAAAACGTTGAAAATTTAAACCTACTTACTTGTAAAAACGGTGAAAATGTAAACCTACTTACTTGTAAAACAGTGAAATTGTAAAGCTACTAAATTGTAAAAACGGTGAAAATGTAAACCTACTAACTTGTAAAAACGGTGAAAATGTAAACCTGCTTACTTGTAAAACAGTGAAATTGTAAACCTACTTAGTTGTAAAAACGGTGAAATTGTAAACCTACTTACTTGTAAAAACGGTGAAATTGTAAACCTACTTAGTTGTAAAAACGGTGAAATTGTAAACCTACTTACTTGTAAAAACGATAAAAATGTAAACCTACTGACTTGTAAAAACGGTGAAAATGTAAACTTACTTACTTGTAAAAACAGTGAAAATGTAAACCTACATACTTGTAAAAACGATAAAAACTAACTCGTAAAAACGGTGAAAATGTAAACCTACTAACTTGTAAAAACAGTGAAAATGTAAACCTACTATTTTGTAAAAAACGTTGAAAATTTTAACCTACTTACTTGTAAAAACGGTGAAAATTTAAACCTACTTACTTGTAATACAGTGAAATTGTAAACCTACTAAATTGTAAAAACGGTGAAAATGTAAACCTACTAACTTGTAAAAACGGTGAAAATGTAAACCTATTTACTTGTAAAACACTGAAATTGTAAACCTACTTAGTTGTAAAAACGGTGAAATTGTAAACCTACTTATTTGTAAAAACGGTGAAATTGTAAACCTACTTACTTGTAAAAACGATAAAAATGTAAACCTACTGACTTGTAAAAACGGGTGAAAATGTAAACCTACATACTTGTAAAAACGATAAAAATGTAAATTATTTTGCAAAACTGTAAAATTGTAAACCTGATTGCAAAAATTGCAGAAATTTTAATCTATTCACAAACAAATGTGTAAAAATTTCAGTTTCTTTTGCAAAAACTAAAAACAATATGCAGTATTTTTTGCAAACATGTGAATGAATTTAAAATTGAAAAAATAAAAACCTAATTGCAAAAATGAGGATATGGGTTTTTGCAATAACAATCAGGAGAGTCCCCTTCGCAACACTCACACACTTCAAACTGAACAATTCAAATATTTAAATTATTAGATTATTAAAACTCAATTTTATTTATCTTATATTTTATCGAAAAAGAAAGAAATAAAAGATGGATGTACATTGTATATCAAGGTATAAAAAGAATGGGAATGTACATATACAGGTTAGTGACTTATAGAACAGTACACAAAACTGCCTAAATTTCCTGCTCTTTATAGGAAACTTCAAGGGACTGTATGCTTATTTTCATTTAAGGTATCTCAGAAACAATGAAGAAATTATCAGAATTTACATTTATCGAGTCTGAAAAATGACGTTAATTTGCACATGGTCAATCAGATAAAGATATCATGGTACAGTTGTAAATCAGGTCCGGTCATCTTTAATCAGATTAAGATATCATGGTACAGTTGTAAATCAGGTCCGGCCATCTTTGCATTTGGCGTCACATAAATACGCTTATATTTTTTAGTGTCTATATAATTTGAATTAAAGAAATAGAAAAAATGACTAACATGATAACATTGTTTTACTCAAATATCTAAGAATTAAGAAACTATCCCATTCATAAAGCTCGGTTTCCGATTATTGGTTAAATAATAGAGACCCTGTCTTAAGTTCCGCGTGGTTGTTGATTGTGTATTATGGGTTAACCACAAAGGATGAGACTTCAGAGACTATTTTTACCGTCTGTTTCCTTATTTTTAAGATTCCCTTCTTTGTCACTATATCCTTATATCTTTTATTGTCAATAAAAAGCCATAAAAAGACTGTATTGAAGGCAGCAGACTTGATTTACCCTTGGATTAATTATATTTTAATACTTTCACGTGGTATTCACAATCTCATTCTCTGTGGTTAACCCTATACAGCATACATCGAGAAGAAGTTTTACATTTCATTTACTTCTTTTACCCTTCCTAAATCCTACCTAACATAAGAGAACTCCTGCGGTAGTTGATGTCGATACACCTGAAGGAGATTTTCTCCCTGAACCTCCTGAACCAGGAGCTGTGCTTGAGTAAGAATAAGAAGGTAAACTCCTGCAACCCCCTCCTGGAATATATCCAAGGATAGGATACTCCCTCCTGATCCAACCTTATCAAAACTCCTAAAATAAATCAAATCAAATCATATATTTTTCTGCAGTCCTATTAAATCATAACAGTTATTAACAAAACATGGTAGATTAACTATAAGGTATGTTCAATAAGTTTTGCAAAAAAAATGCTAGAGATACTTCTAGGCGTAACAGCTCTGTAATTTTTTAGAGCTTACTGTTGTCGTTTTCCAACAGACTTTATTCATCAAACTTTTTATTTCTATAAAATCCAACCTTTTCCCGGCAGAAAGCGTAAATGTCTGAGCAGAAAAAATCCCCCAAAACTCCTCAAAGAGTTGACAGAATTGAAAGTTTCTTTAACCAAATTCGCAAGCCTTCTTAGTTGATGATTTTTCATGAGTTTGGCATCTGCCTTGGTGCAGCAAACATAGTTGTAAACCAAGATGTAAAAAATGGAAATGCTTTGAACCACATTTGCTCCAAAAGAGGTCGTAGGAAAAGATATTAATTGGTTTGCTGAAATATAGATTACAACTATAAAAATCTTCAAGGACCCTTTTGCAATAAAGGCTTTCCCTCCTTTGACTTTTAAGGTTTCCGAACCTCTAGAACATACATTAATGGATAAAGTTTGCGTCGATAGATAACATATATAGGCTGTGACAAGCATCGTTTACGGGCTTCGGGAGAAAGGTATCCAACATATTATCTGATCGACAGAAAATTGAACCGGTAGAAATATAATGAACTTAAAAAAATTTTAAGTGCTGAGACGTCTAGAAGTAACATTTGTTTGCAAAACTTATTGAAGCTCTCCTGTGATCCTTAATAAAATATTTTTTAAAAGAAGGTTAGAGATGGTATTTGGTAAGGTAGGGTGGTATAAGGTTGCTACACTCTCATCTGACTGGTGCTACGATGAGTAAGTATATTTAAAACAGCTGCAGTGCAGAGCTAATCTACCTTGTGTTTGGTGTCCATTGCTTGACAGAACCATCCTCTGAACTAGAAACAAACACGAGTTCCTCGCCTCCTGTGTTCAGTAGTGAACTGATCTTACCCTTGTGTCCTAAACATTTTTCAAAATAATATTTTCATCTTTAGCCAAGACAAATCTCGCTGTTGTATACAATAACATTTAAAATAGTATTGTACACTGTTCAGTGAGTCCCATATAATTGTGGAATATAACTAAGACTCAAAGAAGTTCGTAGTAAGACTTCGATTCTACTGGAGACCACCGGAGGGATTTTATTTTCGCTGGAGGTGTTTAAGAAGTCACTTTTTAAAATTTGAAACTTTAGGCAGGGTGATTAACAATCTACTGGAGGGTTCAAATATCTTTCTAGGGGGTTTATAATTCCACTGGAGGGATTCAGACATCCTTTCCAGGGGGTTTATAATTCCACTGGAGGGTTCAGATATCTATCCAGGGGGTTTATAATTCCACTGGAGGGTTCAGATATCTATCCAGGGGTTTATAATTCCACTGGAGGGATTCAAGTTACGATTTTGATTAGTCCATTGCGAATGGGACAAGCAATTGTAAAGCACACCCAAATTTTACAAAATAAGTTGATATTCAAGCAGCTGGTAAAACTTGTTGCTTTATAATATCATTAAATACACAAAATTGCTCAAATTTAGTCTTTCTATATACCACAGATTTATGGGCCTCCCTGTATAAGTTTTCAATATCAAAATATACCTGTGATCTCAATTGTAATATTTGGTTTGGTTGGATCAAAGCACTGGAGAGTATCCGACCCAATATATAACTTGTTGGTATATATCCAGGCCCCCGAATACCGACCACTATACAACCCAATCTCTATCCCTTTAGGGGACAATAGGGACACTGTTCCACATGCGTGCAGGACCAGGATATTCTCACTGAAATGTGAAATATATTAATTTATTCTGACTAATTTCTAGAATTTCATGGGCTTCGGAAAATATTATATAGTGATAAAATTTAAGATATACATTTACAGTACACATGTAAAGTGCACATGTACAGTGCACATGTACAGTGCACATGTACAGTGCACATGTACAGTGCACATGTACAGTGCAAATTTACAGTACCAATGCCCATTTAAACTGATAAGTGGACTTTCAAACTACTGGAAAAACTATTTTTTAAACATCAAATTTACACAAAACTACTTGAATGTCGTCTTCCTATATTCAATTCAGATGTATGGATCCCATTAAATTTTTTTTCAGGGTAAAAAGTTGACATATTTTAAGAGGAAAATTTCTTTTTTTAAATGATATATTCGAAACATTTGGATTACTTTTACACACAAATTTTGATCCAGACAGAAAATATATGCAAAAAACGAATCAAAAACTATTTAATAACGAACGTGTTGTAACAATCTTTTTTTAAAAGGTTTCTAGAAATTTTGTGTTTTTAGGATAAAAGGAAAACTTTATCAGAACATAGTTTTGAAATTTTGGAAGTTTTATCAAAAGTTTTTAAAAAAATGAATCAAAACGATTTACGACACTTCCACATGAACCTACCTCACTGTGTCCGAATGAACTTGAAGTATCCCTGATGTGTTAATTGTGAACTCGTTAATGTTACTGAGCCATGGTTGTATCCCTATCCTGATAACAGTTCCATGGGAACAGAAGAGGAAAGCCGTATCCTTTAAACCTGCCTCAGCCCTGAAAACCACAAAAAGTCGGGTATTTCTTAGTTTTGTGATTTTCCTACCAAAAGTGCATGTGAAAAATTAAGATTATGTAGAAAATGCAGGCCTTGTTAAAAACTTTAACAAAGATACATTGCTGTTACAACAGTTCGTGATGTATCTTTTGGTTTGAGGTATTATTTAATTGAATTATTTATGCATGAAATACTAGAGATAAACTATTAAAAGTCTGATTGTGTATGGTTTTAACAATCACATAAGCATCAATCTCTATGAGCCACATAAAAATCTACAGGTTCGACCAATGAGAATGCGCAAATGTTTTTTTCGCCGATTATTAAATTTTGAAAGGAGAGATTTCAGCAAAGTTATCAAGTTGAGTTTTCTCAAACCAAAAGTTCTGACCTGAGGTCTTAATTCATCATACAGGGTTACCCACAAAGGATGAGAGTGTAAAGACGATTGAACGGAATTTGTTTAGTCCGTTTTCTTGCATTCAGGCTTCCTTATAGGTCAAAACTGGTTTACGTCTGTGCCTCATCATTCAGTAAACCATCAAAATACTCAATTGAATGCAGAAACCAAAAATAAAGCTTCAAGCTTAGAGTTTTATGTCGTCTTTAAAGTCTCAACCTTTGTGGGTAACCCTTTATTTAGAAATGCCTAACCGACCTCCCACCTTGCTTTATTGTAGATAAGTCCCACCACCTCAGGATCATATGAGGGTACACAAATATCTGTTCCGTTAGGTACTAATCCAGTCTTGTCTATTTGCAGACTCCAGACCTCTCCAACCCTGCTTACTACTAGAAGATTATTCTCACTGAGCACTTCAACCCTGCTGATACTGCTACTCATCCTACAATAGGTTTACCAGCTGAAGCATAAATTTAGTGGTAAAACATTATTAAACATATTCCGGTTGGATAGACCAAACTGCACTGCAGGATAAACTAGAATCTCAGACTCAAGAATAACCAGAATATGTGGATCAAACTTGATCTCTGTGAGTAGTACTCCAACTATCTCAGATTCAATACCCTCCAGGTATAAGCACACCCTAGAGCGTAGGCTGTGGACTGAAACTGAACTCCTGGATCGTACAAAAAAAGCTCCAAGTTCCTGATCATCTAGAAGTGACCAATCCGAGATCTCTAGCGCAAAGTCCAACCTGTGACCAATCTCTGCAATTGGTTCATCAGCAAAATGCCAACCAAACCCTTTATAACATTCTGAACTCTCTTCTTGTTGATAGAACATTACGTCTCCGTTGTCAAACCCAAGAATAAATGTTTCATGAGCTGCAACTGTTAGTGCAGAAATGTTTCTCTTGAGTGATGTTTGCTCCTGAATGTTCTGAGTGTTATACTGTTCTGAGAAGCTTGAATACATTGGTAGTTGAAACGGATACTCAGGGGCTGTTACACGGGATCCCTCATTGTAATTCACTCCTAGAAATTTTTAAACATTTTTAAAACATCATTAATTTTTAGTTTGATCTAAATTTATATTACAAAACAAAGATTAAATAATAGAGCAGTCTTAAAAAAATTCGTATCAAAGAATATTGTTTTTTTTTTATTTGCGATAGAAGAATAACAGAATGATATTATTTGTTTAGTTATAACAGATTGTTGTCAAATTAGTCCACTTTTAAGAGAAATTGAAGTTTGCAGCAGCATATTGGGTCCCCTCAGCTGGAGTGGAGGCCACCGGAGGGAAATTTTTTCCACTGGAGGGAATGTTTTTTTATTCAATGCTAATTACTTAATTTTTGATGGATGGTAATTTACATTCAGGACACTAATTACTTCATCGGAGGGATTATAATTAACACTCAAAACGGAGTGGGTACAAAACGTCCAATAACAAAACGCCCAATTACAAAACACACAATGCAACAAAATACCCTATGTAACAAAACGCCCAATGCAACAAAACGCCCAATTACAAAACGCCAAATTACAAAACTCCCAACTACAAAACGCCCAATGTTACAAACCGCCCAATTACAAAAAGGTCAAATAATACAAAAAGTCCTCATTTAAGATGAAAAAGAGACAGTAATTTTGGATTTTATTTCAAGAAACTCGCAACTTTTCTGTTGAAGTTCCTCAAAGTCAGTTTTCCATGGAGTCTCGCTCTGCGGCTAGAAGTTCAAATACATTTCAAGATCTGGCGCCGTTGTAGCGCCTTCAGTGTTCAAGTTACATCTTTAAGAGTTATGAAAATAAATATATTCACTTCGATTTGGAAATTCTAAAAATATTTTTTCTTTTCTACAGCAATTGTTGAAAACTATATTGACATGACAAACTTTTAAGAAAAATATTACAACAATGAAACTGTCTTAACCAACCCTAACTGTGAATTAATACACACACATTTTAACTCCCAAATTTTAGAATTTTTTTTTGAATTTTTTAGAATTTTTATCGTTTTTCGGAATTTTGGTGTTTTTTGATTTTGGCCCTTTTGCTGCATATTGGGCTATTTGTAACTTTGAGCGTTTTGTAATTAGGCGTTTGTTGCATTGGGCGTTGTATTGCATTGGGCGTTTTGTTTTTGGCAGTTTTGTTATTGGGCACTTTGTTTTTGGGCGTTTTTACCCACTCCCTGAGGACACTAATTATTCCATTGGAGGGATGGTAATTTACACTCAGGACACTAACAACTCAATCGGAGGGATGCTAATTAACACTAAGGACACTAATTGACACTCTGGTGGAGTTATTATTGTCCTGAGTGTTAATTACTATCCCTCCTATGGAGTAATTAGCATTAAATAAAAAACATTCCCTCCAATGGAAACAATTTTCCTCCGGTGGCCTCCACTCCAGCTCCAAATTGCTAACTAAGTTTTACATTACTAGGCTTTTATAGGGTGCTTTGCTTTCATCTTCTATTTCAATTGTGACCTTTTTCTCTTTGTACATATTGTAAAACAAAACCAAAAACAGTTCGCGGATTTTATAAAGAAATTTCGTGGATTTTTAGATTTAATGAAAGTCGAGTTTTGTTGGAGGCAATTTTATGAAAATTAATTTTATCATCTATTAATCTTCCCACAAAATTTGTGCCGGATACGTTCAGTCGTTTTGACGTTCATTGGATACAAACAGCAAAGTATATATATTATGTATAGATGTTTATCATTAATACAAACCTGTTATTTTTCCAGTAGAATCCCCAATAAGAAGTCTAGCTTGAGATGAGAATTCTAAAGCTGTGATAGAAGAACCTGTATTGAGAGATGAAATCTTAACACCCTTCCTACCATCCCATAGCTCAACCTTGCCACACAGGGTACCTAAACAATCAAACATGCCTTGTTAGGAGCAGAGTCATGTACTCAGAAGGGGAGGGGGCTATGGAGCTTAGCCTCCCTCCCTGGATTAGTGAAATTAATGGTTTCCATGACTGAGCCTTCCTAGAAAGAAAACAAAAATGTAAGACCTGTGGACAAATTACTGAGTACATTGGTGTAGTGGCGGTTTAGCCTATAGGTATGCTAAATGTCATGTTTTATGTCCAAATATGACAAATGATACACCATTGGAAAGTTCTTATTCTCTACTTTTAGAATCTGCAAAAAATTGCAATTTCCAAAATTTAAGTTTTTTTTTGCAAAATCCAGTTATGTAAAGTTTTGCAAATAAAGTTTCCAAAAAATGAAAAAATATACATTTCTTGAAAGCACTTGACCATGCCATTCAAATATGCAAATATTTTTGCAAAATTTTAAATAACCTGATGCGTACTAAAGAAAAACGAAAAATTTCTTTTCATGGGCTGTATGCAAATAATGCGTGGTATACAATATGGGTATTGATTCTCTTTAAATCAATTCTTTATGCTTGTTTCTTTCATTCATAACACTCTCCGACCTTTACTAACCCCACCACCCACCTTCTGAATGTGCACTGACATTTCGCAGTCGAAAAAAAGCATTTTATACATACAGGGGGGTTTCTCTACCAAAATGGTCTTGGAAAACCTTGGTAAAGTAAAATTCCCTGAACATCCTGCAAAGTAGTTGTAAATAATTAATACCTGCAGCTATCTTAGTTGCATCTTCTGAAAGAGCAATCTTCTGTATGCTAGATGCACCCGTCAACTAAACAAATATTCATTTTTAAAATTCAGTATTATGAAAATTTTTATCATCACAAACATAAAATCAGCAAAATTAAAGAATCTAGACAATACTTGGCAAATCAAATCATTTTTCTTTGAACAACCCAATTCATGTAAATTTAAATAATTAATTTTTTTACCGTTCATAGAAGTCATTCAAATTTGAATAAAGGAATAATAAAAATAAACCTCCTTTAACGAGAAATGAATGTTCACCTTGGCTTTTTGTTCCTTTGAGTCGATATCAAATATCCGAATAGACTTGTCCCAACTGCCAACAACTACACTATTCTTGAAGGGATGAAGGCAAATACAGTTGATGGGAACATAGTTTAAGAAGATCTGACTTAAACGAACCAACCCTGAAGAAATAAGTTGGTATGTTTTTATTAATTTATCATTATTAGCATAGATAAGCCAAAAAAAAATTGTAAATATAAAAATTCTCAGATTTTGTGTGTTCCTTGTTCATTGTATGTACAATGAAAATGCTAACCAAAGAGTGCACAGTCTATCCAACAATTTTAGAGAAGTTTAAAGATTCCAAACTTTTTCATTTGATGGCTAATGATGATGAGTACAAAAGTAAAAACTTCGAATCAAGTCACAATTTTTTCTTATCGTTACTTTTTTATTTTCTAGCATTGACTTTCTTTTTTTTCGCTTTTTCCTCTTGTCTACTTTTTCATCCTTTTTAAAAATTCAATAGTTTGTTCCTGTGTTATTTCCAATCGGAATTCCGTTGCGCGGAATTGCGCGCAAATGTGCACAGTTGCGCGCATCAACTGTTATTGAATTGCGCGGAGTTTACCGGGCTCGCAATTGTGCGCAAGTAAAATCCACTTGTGTTCTAAACCTATAATATATACCTTTACTCCAGATATTGATATTAGAATCCCATCCTGAAGTTAGAATATTCAAGTTCAGAGCACATAACCCTGTTATTCGACCACTGTGTGCCTCAACATTATTCAATCTATACAAAAATTATAGATAGATAGATAGATAGATAGATAGATAGATAGATAGATAAATAGATAGATAGATAGATAGATAGATAGATAGATAGATAGATAGATAGATAGATAGATAGATAGATAGATAGATAAAACCATTAATTTGCTTATTGTTTTTAATTGTTGGTCATAATTTGGCGTTTTGATAAAAATTGATAATATCTTCAAACGTAGTTCAAATGAATATTAGTTTTCTCACGTATAAGTTTACAAACATAGATAATTAATATTGTACAATGTACTGCAAGTTTACAGAATATCATGTGACCCGAAATTTATTACATGTTCGCAGTGATGAAAAGCTGTGATATACAGGGTGTCCCACGAAACATGATCGACAGTTGATAAATAGTTTTGAATGTCGTCTTCCGTGCACTGTATTAGATACCAAAGGCTGTTTGCAGTTTATTTCGTTTAAAAAATCTTTTGCTCTAGTATATTTTACTATAATATGACTCCTAATTAATATTTTTATTATTGTCTTTCGTATTAAAAAAATTAATGGAAGAAGACATTCTAAACTATTTATACCAACTGTCATGATTCGTGGGACACCCTGTATATGTAAAATCTTGCATATAAATGTATATTACAACTTCTTATTTATCATTAAAAACGTACCACCATTCACCACAAATGTGTAGAACGTATATAATTAATATATTTATGAATGTGAACATTCCTTCTAAAGTATTTGTTTAAAAGAGTTGTAAAGCATTGATTTCTTAACGCTAGGAGGATTATGTAACCTATTCTCACACCTTTTAATTTTTGGAATATTTCATAAAAAGAACTCTGTTAGATCAAAAGTCTAAGTTCCTATTCAACCTTTAAAGAAATCAAACTTCTGAGTCCCTATTCCCACTGCAACACTGAAACCATGTCATATACATATATAAAGCGTATATCCAACCTGAATGTTTGACTATCCAGGACGGATATTATTCCATCTGAATATCCCAGGAAGAGAATGGTATCCCGGAGAAGTATAACTGTAGGACTCTTCTCTTGTTTTCTGGATACAAGACGATCTTCTCTCTCCTCTACACTACGGTTTACCCACTCCAACAACTAGAATTAATATTAAAATGTAAATCAAAAGTCGTCTTCATTGAAATGATTTATACGCGACAATAGTAAAATATTGATATTTCTACCAAGCTATCAAACATTATGGATACAAATAAAGAGAAGCTGTCACCTTACCAACTTTTCATTGTTTACTCATGTTAATTGTAAACAATAATGTTTCTTCTGCTGACTAAAACAACTGAAGAAATATTAAAAACCACTTTACGCTCTTATTTATAAATTGTACACTGTAAGAATGTCTTATTGGTTTCAATAAAAATCTGAAGTTTTTACTTCAATACTTCACTTTGAGCTTAACTACACTGTCTAGTAAGTCACTCCCTTTAAACTTTGTTAAAAACAACACCAAGATGATTTAAACATTCTTTTTAACTTTTTCTAAATGATTTTACACATTGTTTAAAACTATTTCTGAATGATTTTAAAATTTCTTTCAACTAATTCTTGTAGTTTTCAAGTTTATGTGATGTTAGTATTAGAATAGTTGAAATAACTCTGGGAAAAGTAAATAAAGTTTTGATGGAAAAAAGAAAAAGAAATAAAAAGAATAAATAACTAGCTCCTTCTCCTGAATATGGAATCTAGTAGAGAAAACTTCTTAAAAGAGGAATATTCACATAGGGGAGTCTTAAAAACTGCATAAAAGAGGAATATTCACATAGGGGACCCATAAAGAACTTCTTAGAAGAGGAATATTCACATAGGGGACCCATAAAAAACTGCTAAAAAGAGGAATATTCACATAGGGGACCCATAAAAACTGCTTAAAAGAGGAATATTCACATAGGGGACCCATAAAAAACTGCTTAAAAGAAGAATATTCACATAGGGGACCCATAATAAACTGCTTAAAAGAGGAATATTCACATAAGGGACCCATAATAAACTGCTTAAAAGAGGAATATTCACATAGGGGACCCATAATAAACTACACCGATTTATTTCCTTCTAAAACCATATATATGTGCAAGACAGAAGTCAACACTTTTTTAATCAAGCATTGATCGCCAGCTTTTGTAAATTTCAAGATTCTTTGTATTCATGTACGATGTCCCGCGGTGGTCAAACTCTGTGGGGATCACTTTATGTGAGGAATCAATCATTGATCCTCGTAATATATCCTTCTAAAACCATATATATGTGCAAGACAGAAGTCAACACTTTTTTAATCAAGCATTGATCGCCAGCTTTTGTAAATATCAAGATTCTTTGTATTCATGTACGATGTCCCGCGGTGGTCATACTCTGTGGGGATCACTTTATGTGAGGAATCAATCATTGATCCTCGTAATATATCCTCATTGTATATCAAGGTCAAGCGTTCAAGATTAACAAACAATCCACGGAAAAGATCCGAACATTATTGCTTATTTACAAATTTCAGTGTCATAGAAGACTAGATTTAACCTTGCGAGCTGCAGTTGTTAATCTTGATTCTTGAACACTTGCTCTAGATATTCAATGTGGGTACTGTTATACTTGCTCTAGATACTCAATGTGGGTACTTTTACACCTGCTCTAGATATTCAATGTGGGTACTGTTACACCTACTCTAGATATTCAATGTGGGTACTTTTAAACTTGCTCTAGATATTCAATGTGGGTACTTTACACCTGCTCTAGATATTCAATGTGGGTACTTTTACACCTGCTCTAGATATTCAATGTGGGTACTTTTACACCTGCTCTAGATATTCAATGTGGATACCGTTATACTTGCTCTAGATATTCAATGTGGGTACTTTTATACTTGCTCTAGATATTCAATGTGGGTATTTTTACACCTGCTCTAGATATTCAATGTGGGTACTGTTACACCTGCTCTAGATAATCAATGTGGGTACTTTTACACCTGCTCTAGATAATCAATGTGGGTACTTTTACACTTGCTCTAGATATTCAATGTGGGTACTGTTACACCACCTCTAGATATTCAATGTGGGTACTTTTACACCTGCTCTAGATATTCAATGTGGGTACTGTTAAACCTGCTCTAGATATTCAATGTGGGTACTGTTACACCACCTCTAGATATTCAATGTGGGTACTTTTACACCACCTCTAGCTATTCAATGTGGGTACTGTTACACCTGCTCTAGATATTCAATGTGGACACTGTTACACCTGCTCTAGATATTCAATGTTTGTACTGTTTCACTTGCTCTAGATATTCAATGTGGGTACTGTTACACCTGCTCTAGATATTCAATGTGGGTACTTTTACACCTGCTCTAGATATTCAATGTGGGTACTGTTACACTTGCTCTAGATATTCAATGTGGGTACTGTTACATCTGCTCTAGATATTCAATGTGGGTACTTTTACACCTGCTCTAGATATTCAATGTGGGTACTTTTACACCTGCTCTAGATATTCAATGTGGGTACTGTTACACCACCTCTAGATATTCAATGTGGGTAATGTTACACTTGCTCTAGATATTCAATGTGGGTACTTTTACACTAGCTCTAGATATTCAATGTGGGTACTGTTACACCTGCTCTAGATATTCAATGTGGGTACTGTTACACCTGCTCTAGATATTCAATGTGGGTACTTTTACACCTGCTCTAGATATTCAATGTGGGTACTGTTACAATAGCTCTAGATATTTAATGTGGGTACTGTTACACTAGCTCTAGATATTCAATGTGGGTACTATTACACTAGCTCTAGATTTTCAATGTGGGTACTGGTACAATAGCTATAGATATTTAATGTGGGTACTGTTACACTAGCTCTAGATATTCAATGTGGGTACTTTTATACTTGCTCTAGTATTCAATGTGAATACTGTTACACTAGCTCTAGATATTTAATGTGGGTACTGTTACACTTGCTCTAGTATTCACTGTGGGTACTGTTACACCTGCTCTAGATATTCAATGTGGGTACTTTTACACTAGCTCTAGATATTTAATGTGGGTACTTTTATACTAGCCCTAGTATTCAATGTGGGTACTTTTAAAGTTAAAGGGTAAATGCTTGATCCTTTGATTCAAGTTATGCCTACATGTACGGTATGACCACCACGAGATATAGAAGAAGAATAAAATTAATCCGTAGATAAAGATCAATGGTTGATCTCGAGATTAACAATACAAAAGTTCTGACTTCTGAGGTCGACATATTTGTGAGCAATTGGAGTATCGTTAATATAAAAGGCTTGATCTCGATATCCAATGTGGGATCTTTTAAAAGTTTGAGGATCAATGCTTAATCCCTTAAGTAAATTTATCCTTGCAGGGTATGAACACAGATAGATATCGAAGTAAGATTAAATTAATCTGTAGGTCTGGAAATCAATGCTTGATGCCGAGAGTCACAAAACAAATAAAAACCCCGGTTGTATCTATTTAAGTTGGAACCTTTGTATGGAATATCGTTTATCTTTAACGCTTGTTCTCGATATATTCGCACTTTTGAATTTGAAGATCAATGCTTGCTTCCTAAAGTTATCAATGCAGGGTATAAACTCTGATAGATATCAAAGAAGGATTTAATAAAAGTAAAGTGTATAGTATGCAGTGTGCACATAAAAATGATTTATTATTCAATATCAGAGTTAGAGGTTTCAGAATATAAGAAAAGATATTCAGGGTTTAGAATTTAGAATATAGGATACAGGATATAATATCCAGGATACAGAACACATGAACAATACAGAATTTTTATTCTTGGATATAGGATACAAAATGTAAGGGATATCGGAGACATGATACAGTATTAAAAATGGGGAATAAAAACTTAGATTTAAGAATCATATTCATAAAAATGCTGTCATTTCTTACCTTGCTATTTTTGTTGAAGGACTGATTTGAGCTGATAAATGCTTTAAAGATGACGCTATTTTTCGGCTGATTAATCAGCAGCTGATTGACCAGACGGGGTTCTTCTTCCAGTGCTTCTTGATGCCCTTGTACAAACCTAACAAACAGGGTGCTACAGTGAAACTCTTAATAACGAATACATCGGATGAATTTATCGAATGTCGTCTTGACAATTTTTCAATGAGTTTTATACTACAGGGTGTCCCACGAAACATGACAATAGCAAGACGACTTGAAAGTCGTCTTTGATATTTGAATTTATTTGTGACATTTAGTCTTCTATCTACTTTAACATGTATGATTCTTGAAACAATTCTCACATAATTCTCCTAGCCCTGGCATTTCCAAAAAGTGGTCTGCGTTTTTTGTGCTTTCAATATTACCGGAGATATAAAGAGTTTGGTTCAGATTTCAATTTTGTTAAATAAAAGCAAAATTGTCGAAATCTGAACGAAATTCTTTATATGTCGGGCAATATTGAAAGCACAAAAAAGGCAGACCACATTTTGGAAATGGCAGGACTAGGGGAATTTTGTGATTATTATCTCTAGAAATTTACTTCTAAAATTAGGTTGACAAATAAGCGCAGCAAATTGCATCAAAAATCAAGACGACATTCAAGTCGTCTTGCATACTGTCATGTTTCGTGGGACACCCTGTGTATTACGTAAATTTCAGTATTTGCGAAAATAAATAAATAGCCATGAATATGCGGGAACAGGTTTATAGAGTTCAATGTAATAATTTAATTAAAAAACTAAATATCTGGAACATTCCATTATCAGAAAGTGAAGAATACGACATTTTATGAATGCTTTCGATGTATTCGTTATTAAGGGTTTCACTGCATGCAAACTTGTATATTTTTTACTGATCAGACTCGAAACTTTGTTAGGACCTGACATGAACCCAGGGAAGGTTCATGGTTGGTCAGAATCTAAAAGAAGGGTCACCGATTTAATTAGATTGGAGTTCCTTAAGAAAAGTAATCTAAGAAATATAAAATACTTTTATTCATATTCACTTTAAAGTACAGTACAAAAACATAGTTTAGGATTCATGGGCTTAGTTCAGGTTTAGTTTAGGGTTAGGTTCTGTTTGGGTTAGGTTTAGGTTTAGGTTTAGGTTTAAGGTTTTGGTTTAATTTTAGGTTTAGGTTTAGGTTTAGGTTTAGGTTTAGGTTTAGGTTTAAGGTTTTGTTTTAGGCTTAGGTTTAGGTTTTGGTTTAGGTTTAGGTTTCGGTTTTGGTTTAGGTTTAGGTTTAGCTTTAAGGTTTTGTTTTTGGTTTAGGTTTAGGTTTTGGTTTAGGTTTAGGTTTTGGTTTAGGTTTAGGTTTAGGTTTAGGTTTAGGTTTAAGGTTTTGGTTTAGGTTTAGGTTTTGGTTTAGGTTTAGGTTTAGGTTTAGGTTTAGGTTTAGGTTTTGGTTTAGGTTTAGGTTTAGGTTTTGGTTTAGGTTTAGGTTTAGCTTTAAGGTTTTGGTTTAGGTTTTGGTTTAGGTTGAAAATTACCGTGCCCAGGCTTCCACCAGAGGGTCAGTGCAGAACTTCAGCTTTAATTGCTTCAGTTTTATTTCACTGCCTACATTACAAGAAAACAAGTTACTGGGTATATTCATCTGCATATGGAGTCATTCATCTCATAATAAGGCTTAATTGATGCCTTCCTAGAGGTAGATATAAGTTATGTTTAAAGGGATTGTAAGCCTCATTTTAAGTGTCTCCTCATGCAAAACAGCTTTGCCCGATTCACAACGGTACCCTTGAAACCTTTATAATATTTATATAGAAGATGGCATAACTTTTCTGAGAGCTTAACCCTAAACAGGCTGTTCGGGCCGTGTAATTCCCTCCCCCCCCTCTCTAGTTTTTTGTCCGAGAACTTTCATTTTTGACAATATCACTGTGAAATTTTGTGACTGAAAGTCATAGAAATTTAAAGGATTTTTTTGTAAACAAAATTTTGTTTTTTTTAATTCAAAGGATAGGGAACAATGCGGTAAAACATCCGGTCCGTGTAAAAAAAAAAACTAAACTAGCCCATAACTTGTTGGTGACCAAGCCACAGATTTATAAACAATATTTTTAAAAAGCCCTTGAAAAATAGATGTAGAAACATGTGTGTTACTTTGATATTTGTTTTTATAAAAATAATTTTTTTTTCATTTATTTGTCCATTTTTTGGCATTTTTTTTAACCCAAACTATTAAAGCTATCGGTCTAATTTTTTGTTCAATGAGCTGGCTTGAAAAATGAAGTTGAATTTCGACCTTTTACCTATTCTATAAGACCTTTTTATAGGTGCGTCTCTAGGCAAGGGCGTGTTAAGCCCCCCAGGCTATACATAGTTTCAGACCCTCAGCCTTTATAGGGTTAAATAAACAAAATCTATATATTTACTTGATCAGAATATTCTTTAAAGAGTACTTTTGTAAATCGTGGACGATTACGATCCATTTATTCTTTCCTTAGATCCAGGAAACCTTACCTAGAAGTATATCTAGAAAATGATTACCTAGAAGTATATCTAGGATATGTTTACCTAGAAGTGTATCTAGGATATGCTTACCTAGTAGTATATCTAGAATATGTTTACCTAGAAGTATATCTAGGAAATGATTATCTAGAAGTGTATCTAGGATATGTTTCCCTAAAAGTATATCTAGTATATGATTACCTAGAAGTATATCTAGTATATGTTTACCTAATAGTTTGTCTAGGATATGTTTACCTAGTTGTATATCTAGGATATGTTTACCTAGAAGTATATCTAGGATATGCTTACCTAAAAGTATATCTATGATATGTTTACCTAATAGTATATCTAGGATATGTTTCCCTAAAAGCATATCTAATATATGATTACCTAGAAGTATATCTAGGATATGTTTTCCGAAAAGTATATCTAGGAAATGATTACCTAGAAGTATATCTAGGATATGTTTACATGGTAGTTTATCTAAGATATTTTTACGTTGAAGCATATTTAGGATATGCTTACGTTGAAGCATATCTAGAATATCTAGGATCTAGTATATATAGGATAAGGTTACCTAGAAGTAGATCTAGGAAATGAGAAATGAGGCCAGCTGAACTCATTTCCTCGCAATATTTTGAAGAACAGAGTAGTTTAACCAACAGTTTTGTTTCATTCAGGTTTCCAGCGTAGTGGGCCAAACTGAAATAGTAGATTATTATTTAGTTTTCAAGAAAAAACTTTGTGTAAATGCAATTTGCCCTCAATACAAAGATGACCATGCCCGATTCACACTGGTTTTCTTAAAACCTTTTTCTGATCAATACTGTGGAAGTAATTTGTGTAGAGAATCTACAAATAAAAATGATCAGTTTTAAAGAAGAAAAAAACTTGTTTTTAGGGTACCGTTGTGAATCGAGCCTTCGGTCACTTGAAATTACGCTTACAGCCTCTTACAGAAAAAACTGTTTGAAAGAACATAATTTATTTGCTGCAATAAACATTGTTCATTGTGAATAGTTTTAAAATTTTGCGATTTTTTTCAACGTATGCGCAATATTTTTAATTGATCAAAATTTTCAAAAATGAGATTTTTTCTAAAGATTGTAATTTCGCGAAAGATATTTCTATAAAATTTTGAAACCCTATTCGATACGTTAGCAATAGGTTTAAGAGTAAAAGTTTAACTCTAGAATTACAAGACAATTATTCAATTTTAGAAAGAGTTCAATTTGAATTGATTTGATGTCCTTAAAAATAAACTTTAAAGAATCTTGATCAACAAAATATATCAGAAACGAATGATATATACTTTAGAGAAAAAAACTCAGCGGGAGCGGTTGAACGAGCGGTTGAGATCTAGCCTAGACTCTACGCAGTTCAGAATAAGAAATTTCTATTTTGTTAAACCACTAAATCGCACTTTTTCGTTCACATATTCAACAAATAAAGTATAATTTTTGCTGAATAACGTTTTAAAAACGCTAATTCTTTTTTAATTCAATTTAAGGGGATCAATTTAAGATTTATCAAAAATTATATATTTTTACCTTTTAAGGGTTAATGGGTCAGAGTTCCCTTCATTCCATTTCTCTAGATAGAGAGCAGCAAGGGAGTATAGGAGTACTTTAATACTCCTTGGATCAGTACTCCTGTTTAATATATAATTATAGAAGCAGCAAGGGAGTACAGGAGAACTTTAATACTCCATGGATCAGTACTCCTGTTTAATATATAATTATAGAAGCAGCAAGGGAGTACAGGAGTACTTTAATACTCCATGGATCAGTACTCCTGTTAGATATATAATTATAGAAGCAGCAAGGGAGTATAGGAGTACTTTAATACTCCTTGGATCAGTGCTCCTGTTTAATATAAAATTATAGAAGCAGCAAGGGAGTATAGGAGTACTTTAATACTTCTTGGATCAGTGCTCCTGTTTAATATATAATTATAGAAGCAGCAAGGGAGTATAGGAGTACTTTAATACTCCTTGGATCAGTGCTCCTGTTAAATATATAATTATAGAGGCAGCAAGGGAGTATAGGAGTACTTTAATACTCCTTGGATCAGTACTCCTGTTTAATATATAAACATAGAAGCAGCAAGGGAGTATAGGAGTACTTTAATACTACTTGGATGAGTACTCCTGTTTAGTATATGATTATAGAGAGCAGCAAGGGAGTAAAGGAGTACTTTAATACTCCTTGGATCAGTACTCCTGTTTAATATATAAATATAGAAGCAGCAAGGGAGTATAGGAGTACTTTAATACTTCTTGGATCAGAATCAGTGCTCCTGTTTAATATATAATTATAGAAGCAGCAAGGGAGTATAGGAGTACTTTAATACTCCTTGAATCAGTGTTCCTGTTTAGTATATGATTATAGAGCGCAGCAAGGGAGCATTGGAGTACTTTAATACTCCTTGGATCAGTACTCCTGTTTAATATATAAATATAGAAGCAGCAAAGGAGTATAGGAGTACTTTAATACTCCTTGGATCAGTGCTCCTGTTTAATATATAATTATAGAAACAGCAAGGGAGTATAGGAGTACTTTAATACTTTGCAAATATTTCAAAACTTTCGTTTTTTAAATAAATGTTAGAAATATCCATTTTAGATCTCTTTATTTTACTATAGTGACTTTTAAAGTCAACAGGAGTATAGGAGTACTTTAATACTCCTTGGATCAGTGCTCCTGTTTAGTATATGATTATAGAGCGCAGCAAGGGAGCATAGGAGTACTTTAATACTTCTTGGATCAGTTTTCCTTTTTATATATTTATATATATATATTTATAGAAACAGCAAGGCAGTATAGGAGTACTTTAATACTCCTTCGATCAGTGTTCCTGTTTAGTATATGATTATAGAGAGCAGCAAGGGAGCATTGGAGTACTTTAATACTCCTTGGATCAGTGCTCCTGTTTAATATATAAATATAGAAACAGCAAGGAAGTATGTCAAATTATCTGAAGAGTTTCGACATTATCAAGCTGCAATCTACAAGACAACGTAAAAAATGCCTAAACTGGTCAAACGCTTTTTCTGTAATTATTTACATTTAGTACATTTTTATTACTCATTTGCACATTTTAGATGTTAGCAATATAGTTTTACCTGATAAACTTTTCCCAGAGAAGTTTCCTCACCATTCCTAATATTTTATTTATTTATCTCAGATAGTATAGAAACTAATGAAGTGTATTCAGAGCAGTAAACTACTTTCATATATAAAATATTATTTTTTCTATCAACTCAGAATCAAAATTCGAGATGGAAGCTGGCTTAAACAGTCCAAGTTTTGGAAAATAATCAATTTAATATCAAAGATAAAATAAAATAAAAATGGAATTGATTAGAACTTGATGCACGAAAGAAAAACAAGGAGATCATCTAAAATATTTCAAGGGAATCCCCTTTTCAATGAAAATGGCGACGATGATTAAAAAAATGCTAATCAAAATGACCAATGAATATATTCCTGCTGGATGAGTGTAAACTCCTGAGATGTACACGATGACCCCATCCAGTTGATTTAGCAGTGTACAAAGGTCCAGGGTAGGGAAAATGTATTCTAAACAGGTTCTTTTAAATATTTACCTTTCAATAGTATAGTTGAGAACGCGGCATTACAGTTATGTCATCACTTGCGATGGAAAATCATTTTTCTTTCGGGAATTATTTTACATTGCGACAGATTTCATCAAAATGAGTCAATTTAAGAAATAACATTTTTAACCATACACTGTGTTATCTACAAAGAATTAGACTTCAGAGACGACTGTACGTAATTCATACTGTTTTTTTACATTCATGACTCCCATAACTATAAACGTCTTTCTTGATCGATGCTAATCATCATTAAAAAGCCAATAAAAAAAAAACATTTAATGCAACAGACTTAATTTAAACATGGGATCGTCATTGTTGAAGAGTTTCAATTCGTCTTTACAGTTTCATATTTTGTGAGTAACCCTGTATATTTCTTCATCTGTATGAATACTGGATATTCAGGAATAAAAGACAAAATCGTTTAGTCAAAAAAAAGGCCTGCAAAAAATGAATATATCTTTATCATTATGTTTAATAATATTAAAAGCTAAAACATTTACGAGAAATAGGGTGCGGAGCGCCCTGACCTAAGAGAACTAGTTATTTTCCTAGGCATAACTGGCTTGAGTATTCTAAGGATGAAAAGTCTATACCGTTTAAATTGCACCCTGCGACCGACGGGTTTACCGACACTCTAGCACCCTTGTCCGTGAAGCGATCTGATAAAACTATTTAAAATGTCTTTTTATGTATCGTTTTCTTCGCATACTAGTTGTGTAAATGTATTTACCCTGCATCAGCATATATTAATTAAAGTTTATATTCTCCTCGAATGCGTCACAAGTTCTATTTTTTATTTAATTATTTTTAATGAATACAAGGATTCTATTGAAGTGTTGATAGGGTTCTAATCAGCCCCCTAGCTGATTCTACATATCTTGTAAACACAGTTAGTAGTTTCTAAGACGTGGTATTTTTTGGTAGAAATTGATAATTGGATGATTAAGCGAAAAATATTCTTATCTATACTCGTATACAAGGGCGGCGATATAGATTTTAATATTCATCTTTTGATGCAATTGTATAATATAGGTATACACTATACAGGGTACGCCAGAAAACGCTCTCCAATCCAATTTCCGAACTATGGAAAAATTAAATCAAAGAGCAAAAGAAAGTCATGCCAGATTTCTCAGGGTAACCTGTAAATTTATGGAAATTAAAATTATTTTGCATCTTTTTCGGATGTGAAGGGTATATGGATGGACTTATGGACTTACTGGGGAATCCTTTATTGGACCATATAAAGTTGGTTTAAAGGGAGTGTTCGCGAAAAATGAAAAGGGGTATAGGCTTAATGCGATTAAAAAGCGCTTTTGATCGCTACTAATCTTACTTCTATCTGTTGCGTCTATAAGGAGAAAATTGTTAAAAATGACTAATGCCTAAGAACGTAGTGTACATAAAAATTCACAAAGATGCAACATACGGCTTGGACCGTAAAAAATCTATTTAATTTAAACAAATCATTCAGATATTACAATTCTGAATTTGAATGGACACTACGTTCTTCGGTATTAGTCGTTTTTAACAATTTTTTTTAAACGTTCGTTTTTGAAAAAAAGTGTCATTGATTAATATGTTAACGATCTTTAACAAAGAGTTGTCATTAACAATCGGTAACGAAGGGTTGTCGTTAACGATCGTTAACTAAACGACAAGCTTTATGAAAGCGATCATTTTTAAAGACGATCGCTTTTAAAATACGAACTTTTATTTAAAAAAATCGCTTTAAAAAACGATCGTTTCGTTTTTCGTTTTTCGTCGTCGTTTTCAAAACGAAACTATCGTTTAAAAAATGAAAACATACCGGACTTTGCTCTGAACTGTTTAAACTGAATGAGTGTATTCTCAATACTTGAGAGTTTGCTCAGCTCTCCATACAGGAGAAATGACATCAACGCCTGTAGATCACTGAACACATAAAATGTATAAATATGTCAAAATAAAATAAAAAATCAAAGTGTTAGGTTTAAAGAATGGTTCAATATTGGATCTGACTCTAAATTTCTAATTCTTATATCTTTAAACCTGAGGGTATGAACCTTTGATTTTTCATGTGGCAGGAATTAATAATCTGTTATATCGAAGTTTACCTTCATGTTGAAAAGATAAAAAGATTCTAAAAGTAAAATTTGTGGCAAGTAATCAGTTTCTTTCGGATGAGTATTTCCTTTTCTTTGCAGTTTATTTTTATAAAATTCTAATGTTTCACATAGCAAGTATATAGCATGTATGATGTACGTAGAAGTTGCAATGTGCGTATATTGCATAATATGCTATAACAGAAAGTAAGGTTGGGTTCAGGGGTGAGCTTAACTTTTCTTTACAGGAGAGGGGGGGGGGCTCAGTACCTGTTGGGGCCTGAAAACCCATTGGAACACATAGATTTTACTGATGCAGGGGGGCTAAGCCCCCACAGCCCCCCCCGTGTACGCCTTTGGCTTAAACATATGCATACCTGAGATGTATCCCATATTTAGAAAGGTAGATGATCCTGCAAAAATAGAGATTTTTATATTTCTAATACAAAATATTTTTGAAAGCTTTTAGGAAACTATTCTAATTCTTTACCTGACAGCTGTCGATACAGCTTCCTCACCACAGCTGTCAACAGCTGTTGACAGTTGTTGTAGATATAATTCTTTCATGCTGTTTCCCAAACCTCTGATATCCTGAACAACGATATTTTGCTTTTTGGTTTAAGCATGTTTTATCTTATACATTTGAAATTTTTGTTTGTTTGTTTTGCTTCAAAGACTTAATTGTATAGAATTATTAGTTTATGAAACGCATGGTGTTCATCATACTGTGTAAAAAAGTTTGAACAATGAAACCTTTGATTCTTTTATAGAAAACATAACAATCAATTGTTAAAAAAGAGAAAAACCCCTATTCAATTTTATTCTGTGAAAGAACTTTAAACTATTTCTAATAATTCGAAATAAAATTCTTTCACTTGTTTTCAATCTTTTGAACTATTCAAGCAAGCTGGTAAGTTTTATTGAACTATTCAAGCAAGCTGGTAAGTTTTATTGAACTCTTAAAAAATCAATAGATTCTGTAAATAAAATTTAAAACTTAAAGACAGGCATCATTTTTTGTACCAGTGTAAAAGTATTACGATACCATCCCTCCCTCGCAAGTGTAAAGTGTTATACAGCCATGCACCACTCGCCGGTGCAAATTATTATTAAGCCATCCACCCCTCGCCAGTTTAAAGTGTTACTAAGCCATCCCTCCCTCGCCAATGTAAATTGTTACAAAGCCATCCCTCCCTCGCCAGTGTAAAGGGTTATAAACCCCTCCCTCCCTCACATACCTGTGAAATGGTGTTGTATGAGGAGAATTTGACCAGCCTATTGATCGCTGCATTTAACCAGGCTGGGCTACCACCCTCCCTCCTGGACACTAGATCATCTATCTGCAAAATATTGATATGTATTTATTTATTAGACCCTATTAAAGGGATTGTAAACGAAATTTGACGTGACCATGGCGATGACCGATTAACAAGTGTACCCTTAAACCTTTTATCTATAACCATTATAAAAGCGTTCTATTGAAATGATTTTTCCCAAAAATTCTTAAGTTTACCTTTTTGCTGATACGTAATGAATAATTTGAGGGATAGGGCAAAAAAATCTGTTGAAGCTAGTATGAGATTGATAGCTAATAAAAAGAGGTCTTTATACCGAGATTAGATACGGAAAATTGTATCTAATCTCGGTATTATTTAATCAACATTCCATATCAACAATTATAGGTTTGCCAGCGAACGAAAACTTTTGCAAAATATTGTTTTCTTATTTAGCAAACCTTTTCGCGAACTTTCGTTAGAAATACTAAAAATCAACACATATATGATTTAACGATTAAATCACATTAATTTCACTATAGCAGGGGATCGTTAATTTGGCGTATACAGTTCTGCCTTACATAGTTTTGCTTCGTACTGTACAGCCTGCTCTGGCTAGTTAAAATTCGGCCTGGAACTTGAAATGCACTATATAGTGTAAAAAGAAATTTTCTTGAATTCCCTAAAAAAATGGCCATCCCTTTATAATACCTGGTTTTCATATGAATCCTCATTTAAGGTTTTCCCAAGAACTCCCAGCCTCGATCTTACATAGTCTTTTCTATCTTTCAAATCTAGAAAACAAAAAAAATAAAAATAAGTATTCAAATGGAATACGCTAATTCTTTGATTTTTTATATATATATGAAAAAAGCAAATTTACCCGGCTATTTTAATATAGCCAAACAAAAGTTGCAGCAAGGAAATCAAAAACATATTTTCAGATTTTCTGCTCGTCTCCACACTCTTTAAATTTAAAACCAATATTGACGTTTTTGGACATTATGTAACATAACATTTTTGTGTATCTTAATAGCTCTTTCATTGAAGGAGTTATCATTGAAAATATAAAATATCTTAATATTTTGTCCAATTTACTTTAGTTTGACGTGAATCAGAGTTCTAACATACCAGTATTATATGTATAATAAGCTTAAAAATGTCAATCTTAATATAAATTTGGCTCATTTGTCGACATGTTTATATCCTTAATGAACGTAAAAAGAAATTTTGTGGCAACTCACACGACCCTTGGGAAGGTTTATGGATTGTTAAATAGAAAAAATACCTGGAACAAATGTCGATTTCAAAAAAAAATTTAAATCTTTCAATTTTACAAAAAAACCGGCAAAATTTTAAGTTTTGTAAGTACTCACCCATCTGTCCTAGTTTAACATCTTGCAGACTTGAAAACTGTTGCAGACATTTCTTATTTTCCGGGGAACAACTGATTCACAATATTAACAATATTGTTCTGCTAAATCTTAAGAATTGTCCTAAGAACGTAGTGTACATAAAAATTCACAAAGATGCAACATACGGCTTGNCCCTCCCGTGCTTTTTTAACGCTACTAATCAGAGAGAGGGTTTTTTTATATTATCCATGCCAACATATTCTAGTCATAAAGGTATGGCCAAGTCTTTGCCACAAACTCAAATTATCTAAACCCTATATCTTTGCAATCTGAGGGTGTAAATTTTTGATATTTCAAATTTAGACTACTAAATATATTAGAAATCATAGTTTGAAATATCTAAGGTTTGTGACATTGGGTTGCAAAGATATAGGGATTAGAAGCTCAGATTTTGTAGCAAGAACAGTATTCCTTCTGGATTTCCTGAGCTGTAATCTCAATTGTACAGTGTACTACAAGATACAGATCTTATCATTGTTGGATTTTTTAATTTTTGGACATTTTTTAAAATCTAGGATTGTTGGACACAAAAAAGAGGCCTTTATCACAAAAAAAGAGGTCTGTAGCACAAAAAAGAGGTCTGTAGCACAAAAACAGAGGGAGATATGCCATGAATGAAGTTGGTTTGGTCACTTTGAGTTGGTTGAATTTAAAAATTCATATTTGTGTTTGGATAACATAAGAAAAAAAAATTTAAATTACAAGAAAAACTAACCTGAAATTATGCTATATACCAATAGTTTGAATCCCTTTTTTATACTTGGTATCTGCTGTTGTAAAAAATATAAATATAAACCCAAAGATAGATTTTCACTTACATATATCTCGATATCACTGTTCAACAGGGCCAAAATGGAAAATTACAAAATTAACTGTTATTGATTTTGTGTGCTCTAAACCTCTAATTGGTGTCCAGTGATCAATAACAAAGATTATGAAAATGTCCAAAAAGTTATAACCCGACCTGTATAGTGCTCTAAAAAGCAATTTTTAAAACACCCTGTAGTATACCATTGTGTGCATGTTTTTCATAAAAAAAATAAATATATTTACATTTTAACGATGTAATATTGGAATTTTCACTAAAGTTCTAAAAAATAATAAAATCAAGTATCAATGTGGCACTAAGAGATCTAACTTTGTTAGAAAGGAACTGAGTTTTTGCCACAAACTCAGATTTTCTAATCCCAGATGTTTGGAACCCGATGTCGAAGACTTTTGATATTTCAAACTATGAATTTTGTTGGATCAATTAGTCTAAGTCTGAAGTATCAAAAGTTTACACCATCAGATTGTGAAGATATAAGGATTAGAAAATGTGAGTTAGTGGCAAAAACTCAATTCCTTAATTAAGTAATTGAAAGAGTGGCTGAAAATCCTGTCTTTAACCTGTCTTAAATAAAAATTGTTGAATGTAAAAAAAATGAGTTAATATTGTTTCCCTGGTTAATATTATTAATCCAGGTGGTAGCATCTCAGGAATCCAGTCAATACATCCCAATATATCCATCCTAATCAATATCATTCCAGTCAATACATCCCAATATATCCATCCTAATCAATAAATCAACGTTTATCCTGCGGCTTGTGGGACTTTGTTTGTTTATTCCCAAATTTGCTTCGGTGAGCTGTCCTTTCATCCCTTTTTATGCATATCAGGTCAATACATCTCAAACATCCATCCTAATCAATAAATCAATCCAGTCAATATATCCCAATACATCCAATACATCCCAATATATCCATCCTAATCAATAAATCAATCCATTCAATACATCCCAATATATCCATCCTAATCAATAAATCAAGATAGTCAGGAGTTTGTCTTTAAATCGTTTTTTTTTCAGGAGCTTGTTTTTCAGGAGCTTGTTTTTCAGGAGTTTGTTTTTCAGAAGTTTTTCAGGAAATAGTTATGGCGCTCCTTGACTATACATCATCCCTTATCTTGTCTTAAAGTTTAAGTTCTTACATCTGCAGTATAAAGTTAAAGTCTAAGTTCTTATATCTGCAGTATAAAGTTAAAGTCTAAGTTCTTATATCTGCAGTATAAAGTTAAAGTCTAAGTTCTTACATCTGCAGTATAAAGTTAAAGTCTAAGTTCTTATATCTGCAGCATAAAGTTAAAGTCTAAGTTCTTATATCTGCAGTATAAAGTTAAAGTCTAAGTTCTTATATCTGCAGTATAAAGTTAAAGTCTAAGTTCTTATATCTGCAGTATAAAGTTAAAGTCTAAGTTCTTATATCTGCAGCATAAAGTTAAAGTCTAAGTTCTTATATCTGCAGTATAAAGTTAAAGTCTAAGTTCTTATATCTGCAGCATAAAGTTAAAGTCTAAGTTCTTATATCTGCAGTATAAAGTTAAAGTTAGAAACTAAGAAAAGTGGAAACTGTTTGCAGACTAGGAACTTTTCAAGTTCAGAACTAAGTTTATTTTAAATATTTTAAAACGAAAACTTGAACATTTTTGCATCTTTCATGTTTCAGAGTTCCTGAGAACATCTTTTTGAACACTATTTGTTTCTTTATCAACATTTTCTAACAATTACAAGCAAAGTTTTATCCAACCTTCAGAAATAAAGAAGAGTTAAGGGAACTGTAAGCGTAATTTAATGTTACCTTCATCAACAGATGTCAATGTTCAATTTGCAATGGTATCATTAAAAGGTTTGTCTGATCAAGTTTTTATTATTGATTCATGTTTATGTTTCTTTAAACTGTTGGTTTTCTGTTGACTTACACATTTTTGACGTATAAGAAGAATATTAGAATTAAACACTTTTTGAGTTTGGAAAATAGCGATATCTTCCACATTTTTGATCAGATTGAGGTTTCATGGGTACCGTTATAAAATAGACATTGCCAATTTGTAATCTTTGCATGGAGGGTCATTTGAAATTAAGTTTACAGTCCCTTTAAAGGTTAAAATAAAATGGTATGAAATCCTATAAACATCCCCAAAACATGTTAACTCTGTGAAAAAAAAACAGAGTGCTTACAAATAATTATTTTAAACGTCGTCATTTAGCGCATTTTCCATACAAAAGAAATTAGTTTTACCACAAACTTTAATTTGTAATCCCTATATCTAATTGCAACCTGGTGTCTAAAACCATTTATAATTTAAGCTATGAATTTTGTTATATCAAATAGTCAAAGTTTGAAATATATATCAAACGTTTATACCATCAGGTTGTCAAGATACAGGCAGTAGAAAATTGAGTTTGTGGCACTTACTTTGTTCCTTTAGACTTCAACTACAAGATGAAATAAAACCAACCTGTTTATAATAATCAGGAGCTTCCCCTTAGATTTCTTTATTTTCTGCTGGATAGTCAGGTTTAGCTCGGCAACATCTAGAAATATGATAAAAAACTTAAATCTTTTAAATCTAAAAACAAAGATAAAAAGTAAACAGGCCAAATTTCATGGTTTCAACTGGGGGGTTTTAGCCATAAACAGCCTGGTTGGTGGGGGGTCGTTTAATGCCCCCCCCCCCCCTATAAGTTGGTTTTGTTCTAGCACTCTCAGTTTTGACACTATCACCGTGAAATTTTGTGACTTTTAATAAAAAGAAATTTAAAGGATTTTTTTTAAATGCATATCTAGGGTAAAGTACAGGGCGGTAAAAAGTCTAAAACAGCCCATAACTTTTTGTGACTGAAGCTACACATCTAAAAACTATATTTTTGAAATGCCCTTGAAAAATAAATGTAGAAACATTTGGATACTTGTTTAAAACAAAAAAAAATTGGGCTATGAACATGCATTTCAACCCAATAACTATTCTCTAATTCCTTTTTCTAGGGAGGAGGGGGGGGGGGGC
>NW_019397630.1:0-21889 GCF_000591075.1 Eurytemora carolleeae | reverse complement strand
TGAAGGGATTTAGATATCCATCATGGGGGTTTATAGTTCCCTTGGAGGGATTTAGATATCCATCATGGGGGTTTATAGTTCCCTTGGAGGGATTCAGATATCTATCCAAGGGATTCCGGATTTATAGTTCCACTGGACTGGAGGGATTCAGATATCCATCATAGGGGGTTAAAGTTTTACTGGAGGGATTCAGATATGTTTCTGAAAGGTTTGTAAATCCCCTAGAGGGATTCAGATATATGTCCGAAGGGTTTATAGTTCCAGTGCAGGAGGGATTCAGATATATATGTCCAAAGTTATAATTCCACTGGAGGAATTTAGATGCGTTTCTAAAGGGTTTATAATGCCACTGAAGGGATTCAGATATTAATCCATGGGGATTAAAATTCCACTGGAGGAATTTTGATATGTTTCCGAAGGTTTATCATACCCCTAGCTAGAATATATGTGATGTTACCTTGAACACGGTTTGGTTTTCCATCCAGACTATAGAGAATATATTCAAGGAACTCCCTGTATACCAAAACATATTATATTGTATAGAGAATATATTCAAGGAACTCCCTGTATACCAATTCATATTATATTGTATAGAGAATATATTCAAGGAACTCCCTGTATACCAAAACATATTATATTGTATAGAGAATATATTCAAGGAACCAAAACATTTGATGGAAATCGGCCTTATTGATATTGTTGCATGACAACAATATCGTTTTAACATTTTTACATTTAACATTGATATTGCATAACGGCGATATTAGTTTAAGATTTGTTACATAACGACCATATTTTTTAACATTTGTTGCATAACGGCGATATTGTTATAACAGTACATAACGGCCAAATTAGAAGAACATCTTCTACCTTACGGCCATATTGTTTTAACATGTGTTACATAACGGCCATATTGTTAAATGTTAGTTACATAACGGCCATATTGTTATGACATTGTTGCATAACGGCTATATTATTATAACCATCGTTACTTAACGGCCATATTGTTATAAAATGTGTTGAATAACGACAATATTGTTAACACATTTGTAACATAACGGCCATAGAGGGCACATTGTTAGAACATTTGCTGCTTAACGACCAGACCGTTTTCAACAAACAAAAATCAACGGATTTCACTCTAAACCACAACTTAATGTTAAAAAAATTGTACAGGCGTTTATATCAACACTTTGAAGACAAGTTTCGATTTCAATCTTGATTTATATCATATATATATAACTCTCATGCATACTTTGAACATTTTTCCCTTTTCATTTATTTGATAAAAAGAAATATGATTAATACTTTTCGTGTTTTTCTTTTAGATTTAAGATTTGTGTTTTAAGGTTTTAAATAATTATGGTCATAATTTCTTGTTTTAAATTAATTGGTTTACAATGACAGAGAATTAAATTTAAAAAGTCATTAGAATTTAATTAACTTTTGGATAATTTGGTTCAACAATTAATTAAAAGTTGCTGATTGAATCAGATCTATTATTAACTCAATCAAATAAATTCCCAATGAGAAAAGTTTATAATATTTTTTTGATACTTTTAAGAATTTCATTAACTAAGCATTTGCATGAAATTGGAGAAGTAAACGGCTCTGGTTGCATCAGATTACATCCTCAATTTTGTAATCCTAATATCTTTGCAACCTATTATCAAAAGTTTACACCATCAGGTTGCAAAATTATTGAAATGGAAAAAAATTTGGAGTCAAAATCCAAAGATGAATCACACTTTTATCCAATGTCTAAGTTTATGTTTATTTTCTTTAATTAAACTTTTTGCAGGCAACTTATTACTATTATTGATTGTTGGTAAGTTTTTGATTGATTGAATGATTGATTGATTGATTTATAGAATGTTTTGTTTCCTCTGGTTCTCTTCCATATCTTTTTCGTCCAAAATATAACTAATAACATCCAGACCTTCAACCCTAAAATAAATTATCTATTAAAGGGACTGTGCACGTTCTACAAGTGACTCACAAGGTACCATTACAGTTTTTTTGATAAAGAACACATGTGATGTAGATTATTTTTTACACAAAATGAATCAAATAGAGGTTGAAAGGGTACTGTTGGTAATCGGGCATACCTCTTTTAAAATGGAGGGTCATTTAAAAATACTACGATAATTTCACAGATATAATTTCAAAATTAAACTTAAACTAACTGCAATCATCATGGAGTGGCACATTTTTTAATTTTCTCCGGGTAAATTCTGCCCTGAAGTCATGTGGGGCCCAATTAAAAAATCCATGCCTTCAAGATTTTAGATTTAAACCAAGAGTGAAACTATTAAGCCAATTTTAGAAGAAAAAATGCTCAAATCCACCTCATTCAGATTTGTTCCTTTTTGTATAAATCAATTTAAATATCCATGTTTGCTCATAATTCAGTGTAAAAAACTTTGTAGTTGTATAGCCAAAAATAATTTTAAAAATACCAAAAAACGGACAAATGGACGCGATATTTTAGCGGTTCAAGACGCATCTTTGATACTCATATCAACATGTTTTAAAAAGATTGAAAAATCGACTTTCTCCTAAGATCTTTTTTATTTGAATCGTTATTACTGAATTCGTTCATAAATGTTGCTTCTAATTTGTAACTGAAGCAAAACAGGATTTGACATTTTTAATTGAATAGTTTCACCCATTGGTTTTACTTTAAACATATCAACAAACTAACAGCTGTAAACCAAATGTATAGATATATATATACAATACATGAATAGCCTTGGTCGTACCTGTAAGTGTGTGTAAGCATCTGCAGCAGTGCAGTACACCCCGACCCAGCAGGGGAGAGTACACGGACAATAGAGCCGTACACTTCATTCGCCAGAGCCTTGTCTATACACCTCTAGAAATATTAATTAATATACAGGGTGTCCCACGAAACATGACAGTTGATAAATAGTTTTGAATGTCGTCTTCCATACACTGTATTAGATATTAAAGGCTGTTTGCAGTTTATTTCGTTTAAAAAATCTTTGCTCTAGTATATTTTACTTTGAAATTAATGTTACTATAATATGACTACTAAATAATATTTTTATTATTGTCTTTCGTATTAAAAAACTTATCAAATTATGGAAGAAGACATTCTAAACTATTTATACCAACTGTCATGTTTCGTGGGACACCCTGTACTAGAAAATAGTGATAAGAGAGTACAGAATTCTTTTCCAAAGCAGGTTCCATTAAAGCTGGAGAATGCGACCTATAAACAGACGTCTGTATTTAAGATTCCTTTGGATTTAAAACTTTTAAAATAAAGATAATAATCATGGATCGGAATCAGTCCCACTGTCCCAGTATAATAGGATAGCCAGCCGGGACGATACGAATCTAGTACATCTGTTTCTTATAGATTGGAGTTCCAACTATTATGATTTTATTGTAGAATATATTTGTGTATTAGAGGATTATGATACTAAAACGGGGAGAAAAATGATATATCCGTATTATTACCAATTATTGCAAAAAGAATTCTATTCAATATCTTCAACTGTGTTTCACAAATATTTAGAAAAAGAAACAAACAACACAAAATGTCTTTTAAAGGATGTGACCGTGTAGACATGGTATGTTAAACTGAGAGTGCAGTACTGTAGAGAATTTTTTTCGGATTTTTTTGAGATCTTCATTACAAAACAGTGTAATATTGTTCGGCAAAAGCTAAATTCCATCTTTAAAAGCCTCCTTGGCGCCGCCCGCCTGCAAGTCAGGCGCGCCGTGGAGTAACACCTATCTTTTCATTTTTACTGATTTTTTTTAATTGTAAAAAAAATCATGTTCATTTTCAACAAACTAAAAACAATTAAAATCTGAAAATTGTACGCTTTTCATAATTACGTGCTATGTACGTTTTTTTAAATCACCTGAACTGATTTCATTTCACGTTTCCGGCCTATAAAGCTTCCGGCCAACTCACTGCACGCACTACAATAATAATCTTAACATTAACACTGCTACAAATATATACTATTTATAATTAATTACTGAAAAAATAATAATAATAATAACTTTTATAAATACTTTGGAAAAAATTGTTTAGCCTCAGGATATTGATACTCTTAAAAAATGTCAACCAATTTTGTCCTGCCTTTAGGACACCTAGAGCTGACATATATAAATATATATGAGCTTTATTAAAAAGAAGACTCGCTGAAGTGCCCGGCGGTGCCCGTGAAAAAAAAAATCGAATATCTATATAACAAAATTTGATTTTAAAAAAATCTACTTTTTAGCCTCCACTTGGGTAAACATGGCTTCCCTAAAAAATGTAAGTCAATTCGGTCCAGCCGCTTGGCCAGCTATAGCTAACATATATATAAATATATATTTCAGTTTTTTAATCACATATTTTTAAAAAATATTACAAAATTTCTTTGAAATGATTTTCCTTTTAAAAAAAATTCAGCACTAAACTGCAATATACAAATTATTAGATAAATATAAAAACATGATAACATTATGCATGCTAAATCGATGATAATAGATATTTTCTTCTATGCCGACATATTGTATATATATATACAACTAGCTTTTGTGTCAGGCGTTGCCCGTGGAATTAAAAAAATTTTAAACAAATTTCGAGGTTTAAAAAAAAATTATTTTTGAAAAAAAAATCGTATTCTTTTGCCTATGTTACCCCCCAGATACTCATGGTTTCCCTCAAATTTTTCATTTACTTTAAATTAATAATACTATTAATGATCAAAACTATAATTTAGTCTGCACCTGAGCTGGTTTTGCTGAAGAGCTTGTATGGAATGAATGGAAGATATGATGGATGGTGGATAAAGATTGGAAATGGAATTCCAAAGATTTTCTACTACTCTGTCTCCAAACTCCTAAGAGAAAAAATAGATTAAAATGGTTCTAAATTGATTCTTGAATATTAAAAAAATATTTTGTTCTGATTTTTTTATAAATATTATACAAATGAATAGTAAGTACTTACTGACTGAATGTCTTACTTTTCATACACCAAACTAAATCTGTATTAAGACCCAATTCCGGTGACTTGATTTAATATTTCATTGTATCTTACTCCCTTATATAGCAAGTACATAAAGTACTTATTATAATAATAATCCTAATTGAATCCCTTGGTAAGAACTTGAATCCTTATAGTTGGATCCCTAGACCCTAGAGCTGAATCCCTATAGCGCTGAATCCTGGATTACCTGGAGGTTTCCTGCAATATGCTCCCCCCGAACTCTACCACCATACTTTGCTCTATATCCTTCATTCACCTCTTTAATATTAAGTTCAAATAGTAATAATAAAGAAATAATTATGATAATGATAATGATAATGATAACGATAACGATAACGATAACGATAACGATAACGATAACGATAACGATAACGATAACGATAACGATATGATTTCCTATAAAATGGTTCCAGAAATGCAATATCTAAAGAATACCTTTAAGCTGTTTACATAAAGTTTATCGGACAACGTTGGGGAATGTAAAATATCGGAAAGTTCGGGAAAAATGGGAAGTTTTTCCCCAGAGAGACATTTATATCATCCCCCCCCCTCCCCGCTCTCAATACCCTACTCTGGGCTGTGATTTATCTAGATTATTACTCCCTCCCCACCCATACCCTACCCACTATAAACCTACATAACCACGATGGCTTAAATTTAAAATTTTTGCTCTTGGGCCGGGTCTGTACATACAGGGGGGAGTGCAGAAGTCCTCTATGAGTAATCACCGCCACCCAAATGGGTTTTGCGGCATGCGCGCTCCTCAATTGGTAATCTCCACCATCTTAATTGGTAATCAGACAAAGAAGCGTAACATGAAATCGTTTATTTCTTAGAAATAAGACCAAATTGACCTCTGTTAATGGCCCTATGGTGTACAATATTCTTAAAGCTTTCTTTATTGCTCCTCGGTTTTAAAAATAAATCTATAAATTTTCCACATGAAGTTCTAGAAATAAAATTACGTTTTTGCACCTTTGCGATTCTAAATTTGCAATGAAGCGCTAGTTAATTAGTGAACTTGCTACTTCATTTTTACTAGGGGGCGCGATGAGACCAATTTATCTAAATACTTTGTTCTTTCTATGCATGTAATTAGTTTTGTTGTAGATGTTGAACTCGAGTAGGCAAATACAAAAATCCTAAACACTGTAAAGGTTTTTTGAAAATATCTTTTAAATGGAGATAGATATTACTTTGAGCGCGGTAAGTTAATTTTTAGTAAACAGGCAGCCAGATCGTTCAGTAGCTTAACTCCAATCATTAAATGCAGTAATTAAATCAGGGAATTGGATCTAAGATTTGGCTAAAATAAATTATGTCTTGTTTCTCAGTTTTTGTTGAGCAAAACAATCTTCTCGAAAGAACTCCAATTTTCCAATCCATGTATGTCTTTGGAACCTTTATTATTTCAATAAACATAAAACTCTGGAATAGGAAAACTAGTTTCAGGCTCAAAAAATGATCTTAAATAGTCCAATGAAAATGAAACACAGCAATTGTGCAGTGGAAATAGACCTATTTCAATTAAAAATTGAATCAGTAAGGTCCTAGTAAAACTGTTTGCTTTGTAACAAGGTACTTATGCAAGGAAAGTTATTTCAGAGGTGTACGCATTTTTTGTACTGCAGTGTACTGTCTTTGGGCGGAAAGGTAAACACAAGACGGATGTCACAGCCTAACATGAAATCAATTTTTACAAAATAAATTATGAAATATTCTGGTCATAGGAAACTATTATGTTAATTTTCAAAATTATTAAAATTAAATGCTTTTATCTTCCTCGGATACTAGAAGAACACTGATGCATCTATTCTTGTTTACAAATTCCGCCCAGAGAGAACTGGTTTCAATATGTACGCAGAGTATACGCGACCGTATTGTTCTCACTCACCGTAGCTAAACTCATATTAAAACATGATATGGCCTACTTTACATCAGTTTGTAATTATATTAGGATGCGAAAAAGGACTAAGCTATCAAAGATGGAAAATGTTATTGCTAGTTTCCTACTCACCTAATCCACTGCTTTTTATTCGTGCTTTCAGATCAGCGAGTTTCTTCCGGTCCTCCGCACTCTGGGTTGTAAAGTTATACCTGGATCATATAGTATTAGTATTAGGTTATCATCAAACAAAGAAACTAATTACTCTCCGTAAACTCTGAAAATCAATGTTTCTTTGGAATATGTTGACTTTTTATGTAAACTTTGATTATTCAATATTTTACTATTCCATTAAAAAGAATTCAATGTTTGAAATATTTAGCCAATAAAATAAGTGTAAACTGCGGTTTATTTAAAGTACCGTACTGTCTTTAAGGAAGCTAGGGTAAATTGTACACTGTACAGTTTAAATTACATACAGAGTATCAAAGAATTATCATGTAAACTGCGGTTTATTTAAAGTACCGTACTGTCTTTAAGGAAGCGCTAGGGTAAATTGTACACTGTACAGTTTACATTACATACAGACTATCAAAGAATTATTTAAAGTACTGTACTGACTTTAAGAAAGATGAGGTAAATTTACACTGTACAATTTGCATACAGACTATAAACAAACATTAAGTTGTACAGTACAACAAATAAATCCTCTGCTAATTGTGCTATATCAGATTGAAAGTTTGCTTATCAGTTAAAGTGTCCATCATTCGATGGTCTCAAGAATATCATTGAGATAGACCTAGCTGTATTCTTGATTCCAAAATCGGATATTATCCGTATTTCTACAGAGATGAACATAATATACTTTGATAAATATTGCTCCAGGTTCCCACCCTGCTCATAAATTGTTCTTATCCTGTTCCAGATTCCTATTCTAATCCAGGTTACTATACTGGTCTAGGTTCCTACCTTGTTCCGGTATCTACCCTGCTCTAGATTTCTAGCCTGTTCCAGATTACTAGCCTGTTCCAGGTTCCTACTTTGCTCCAGGTTCCTACCCTGTTCCAGGTTCCTACCCTGTTCCAGGTTCCTACCCTGTTCCAGGTTCCTACCCTGTTCCAGGTTCCTACCCTGTTCCAGGTTCCTACCCTGTTCCAGGTTCCTACCATGTTCCAGGTTTCTAACCTGTTCCAGATTTCTGCCATGTTCCAGGTTTCTACTATGTTCCAGTTTCCTACCCTGCTTTAGGTCCCTACCCTTCTCCAGGTTCCCACTCTGCTCCAGGTTCCCACCCTGCTTCAGGTTCCTACCCTACTCCAGGTTCCTATTATGCCGCATATGTATATCTTGCTACGGGTGCCCCCCTATTCTAGGTAGCCTAACCAACCCTACTCCAGGTTTCTACCTTGCTAACGGTTTCTATCTTGTTAACGATTACTATCTTGTTAACGGTTCCTACCTTGTTAACGGTTTCTATCTTGTTAACGGTTCCTACCTTGTTAATGGTTCCTACCTTGTTAACGGTTCCTACCTTGTTAACGGTTCCTACCTTGTTAACGGTTTCTACCTTGTTAACGGTTCCTACCTTGTTAACGGTTTCTACCTTGTTAACGGTTCCTACCTTGTTAACGGTTCCTACCTTGTTGACGGTTCCTACCTTGTTAACGGTTCCTACCTTGTTAACAGTTCCTACCTTGTTAACGGTTCCTACCTTGTTAACGGTTCCTACCTTGTTAACGGTTCCTATCTTGTTAACGGTACCTACCTTGTTAAAGGTTCCTACCTTGTTAAAGGTTCCTACCTTGTTAACGGTTCCTACCTTGCTGTTTCAGGAACTGTTTTAAGAAACTCAGGATCCCGGAAATAGAAGAAACAACGGTCCCTGTAGAGTAGAGAATAAACAAAATACAAATAAAAATTATTTAATAGAAACTATGCTTTACTCCCTCCCCACCCGTTTGGTTTAAAATATAAGAATAGAGCCCCTAAATGTAAATAAATTACCTGTGAGAATTGACCCTTTGTAAAGCTCCAACTTCTATTTCTATTTCTGTTATTGAAACCTCCTTTTTATCAATGGTGGAACCATTTCCTAAATATATTGGTATAACCACAATATTTATCTTAAAAATACATTGGTATAGAATAACCACTATATTTATCTTAAAAATATATTTGTATAGAATAACCACTATATTTATCTTAAAAATATATTGGTATAGAATAACCAATATATTTATCTGGAAAATATATTGGTACAGAATAACCACAATATTTATCTTAAAATTACATTGGTGTAGAATAACCACTATATTTATCTTAAAAATATATTGGTATAGAATAACCACTAGATTTAGCTGGAAAATATATTGGTATAGAATAACCGCTTTATTTATCTGAAAAATATATTGGTAAAATAACCACTATATTTACTGGAAAAAAATATACAGGGTGTCCCAAAAAAACTTTCCAGTGGTTGTAACAAAAGTAGTATGAGATCTTGCAAGAAAAAATGTATAGCTTTAAATAACTGAAAAAAAGAGATTGATTTTTAAAAATTTAACAAAAATTGTTCCTTCAGCACCCAATAATCCGAGTGCATAGTTTTTTAAGACACCCTGCATTCTAGAAAATAAGAATTTTTACTTAATGTTAACTCTCAGAAATAGATAATTGTAGTAAATAAAAGTAAAACGACAAAAGTATTTGCGCAAAAAAAATTATAATTCAACAAATTTCCTAAAACACAAAACAGAAACTTTTTATTTGGATAGTAAAATAATTGATAATCAAGAAATCTGAAACATACGGATAAGCACTTAATCCAAATGAGAAAAAAGAAGAGAATTGTTTTCAGGGAAGACAAATTTAAAAAATACTAGACCCATGGCAGGTACGTCGATTGGTCACATACGAACGAACCATTTGTTTTGAACTTTTTAAAAACGAAAAGCAAAAAAGGAACCCGTGATGCAATCGATTTTTATGAAAAAATTTCACTAGTAAATATGAGTGTTTTGACGTTTATTTTTAATTTTTTTTCACAGATAGAAAAGTTTATGAATGTTGTCGTACATGGTTTTTTTTATCGAGAAAAATAACCTGTATGTTTTCTGACCTAAGGTTTTCTAATCTAAGGGTTTTCCAACCAAAAAAAAATTAGTCTGAAGAAGGTTGTCAAATTATTTCTGTAAGTATCTCTAATTGAAGATTTAAAGAATTGAGAGGTTTGTGTTAGAATAGTATACAAAAAAAAGATACTTCAAACTAACAGCAAAATGATTTGATTATGAAAATTACCTTCCCAAAAATGCTACAGTTATTAGTTGACTCTTAGCAAATTGTAATTCCAGGTTTGAATTTGAAGTATGGAGGTATAGGACATTCTTAGAAGTCTGATTTGATTTGTTATTGGATATGGACATGGTAATAATTGATGATTTCTATCAACGGAATGATTGGTGTTAAAATAATATATTCTACAAAGAGCTGTCGGGAAGGAATGTACGGTCTTTATTATGAAGGGTCGTTGTTAACGATCGTTAACGTAGGGTTGTTGTTAACGGTCATTAACAAAGGACAGTTGCTAACAATCTTCAAAAATTAAAAACGACCAACCGTCGTTAACGAAACAACGAGCTAAAACTAAAAACAGCTTTCAGTTTTTTATTTATAAAAAACGATCTTTTTCAAAAATTATTGTTTTTAAAAACGATCGAAACGATTTTCGATTTTCAAACGACGTTGGCAAAACGGAACGATCGTTTAAAAAAATTATAACGATCCATCCCTACCTGTACTACCTGGTTTTTAAACACTCCAAACCTTTTCAATTGGGGCACCCTGTACATTGTTTTTTCGAACACCCTGAACTTTTTCTGTGGACACCCTGTACCTTGAGTAAATGGTAAATTCCTGTGTTCCTGTTGAGGAGGAATCCAACCATACCTCTCTCCCAATATTCCTAGAATATGATCAAATATAATATATTGATTTATATTAATAAATGTAAAAACATTTTCTCTAAATATTAAATCTCTTCACCAGTTAATATTTATTAATATTAAATGTAAATAAAAGATTCTATGCTAGTAAGTTGAAATGTAGCAGACGTATTTTAATTTAAAAGAATTTCATTAAAAAATAATTATGATATGTCATACCAATGTAAAATTAAAATAGAAATTATTCATATTGTAGCGATAAAATTTGTAAGTTTTAAAACAATAAGATTATTAATGACTTGGATTTTAAGGGGCTGTGTCACGCTTTATCTGTCTTTTTAAAAAATCCTATTTTGATTTACTCCAATAAAAAAAAACTTTTTGTAATATTTTTTTTCTGTTTGAATTGAGCGATTTTCAAAAACCTGAAAAGTCAAAAAAAAAATACAATTTTGACCATTTCCATAACCGTCCAGCTGGAGTTATGTGAGTGACCACAAAAATTGTACTTTTGAGTACAAGCAAGCTCAGAAAAAGACAAAAACCAATATATTTAAAGAAAATGACAATATTTTACCTATGAAAAGATCTGCGGCTAGAACCTGTTGAATACAGTTCTCTACCTGTCCTGAACCCATCTCAGCTGACCTCACTCCCCACCTCAGGTCAACCAGGTCAACCTTAACATAATAATATATACCAGGCAAACCCAGAGCTGAGGTTGTAAACTATAAACTCCGGTTCATTTCATGTACAAGGCCGACTTTTTAGCAACTAAATCAAGCTGTACAATAAATATATGCAACATATAACTTTTACTAGTACAGCCATGCTCTAGCTGGTTAAAAGTCGGAATCGTCTAGTTTACAGTGACAAACTATAGATAAAAGACTGACCGGGACGGTACACCAAATAAATTAGCCCCGGCCTTTTGAGAATATTACAGTGATTTTGTTAATCAGAAAGTATTAATCTAATGGCCCATCCCGGACGCTTTACAGGTGGGCACATGCCTTTCCCTTTTCTCCAGAATGGAGGGGTAGTGTTAACTGGGGAGTCGAGGAGGGGGGCGGGGGGCAAGAATTATGTGACAAGAGGATTAAAAGTTAGAAAAAACATAAATTTACTGAATTAATTTCAAAATTTGTCCATGTTATCCCCTCAATCGTCCAAATTATCTATAAATGTTCAAATTATTTGATTGCACCAAACAAAGAATTTAAAAACTAAAAGTTCTTTATTCTATTTTAACTGTATATATATATATCCTCTAGCTGTTTCTATGTATTATATATTTTTCTCTTTGAAGCAAAGATCAAAGCAACCAACCGCGGTCCTGGATTTACAAAATTGGAAATACAGACAACTTGTTCTACTTGGCTTCATTTAGGACTGCAGCCGCAATTAACGCGGAACAATCGTTTGTATAATTAACGATCAGGATATTCCGCTAACGGCCAAATTGTTTGGCCAATGAACGATCAGAATATTTCGTTAACGACAACATTGTTTGTTTTTTAACGATCAGGATATTTTTGTTTTACGGCCAAATTTGTTGTTCAATTAACGATCAGAATATTCCGCTAACGATCACATTTTTTGTTCAATTAACGAACAGGATATTCCGTTAATGACCATAAATTTTTTTTTAAATTAACGATTAGGATATTCTGTTAACGACCACATTTTTAGTTCAATTACAGAACAGCATATTCCATTAACGACCACATTTTTTGTTCAATTAACGAACAGGATATTCAATTAAAGATCATATGTTTTTTTCAAATTAACGATCAGGATATTATCTACCACAGTTTATGTTCAATGAAAGAACAGGATATTCCCTTAACGAACACATGTTTTTTTTTAAATTAACAATCAGGATATTCCGTTAACTATCGTATTTTTTGTTTAATACATGAACAGGATATTCTGTTAACGACCATATGGGTTTTAAAATTAACTATGAGGATATTTCAATAACGATATGAATATTCCGTTAACTACCACATTGTTTGTTTTATTTACGAACAGGAAATTCCGTTAACGACCACATTATTTGTTCAATTAACATTTAGAATATTCTGTTAACGACCATATTATTTTTTCAATTAAGATTTAGAATATTTTGTTAACGACCAAATTACTTCTTCAATTAACATTTAGGATATGCATTTAACGACCACATTGTTTGTTCAATTAACATTTAGAATATTCTGTTAACGACCACAATATTTAAGATTTAGAACATTCTGTTAACGACCACGTTGTTTTGTCAATTAAAGTTTAGAATATTCTGTTAACGACCACATTATTTCTTCAATAAACACTTAGAATATTCTGTTAACGACCATATTACTTCTTCAGTTAACATTTAGGATATTCTGTTAACGAACACAATATTTAACATTTAGGATATTCTGTTAACGACCACATTATTAGGTAAATTAACAAACGCTATAAAAACAGTTCTCGATGAAGCTATCATATAAATTATCGAATGTGGTTGGAGGACCATACCAAGAACGTGATTTTCATTTTTTTAAATAAAGTGAAATATTAAACGCACGTGCATGGTCCATTTAAAGACCCTTGTTAACAAACAAGCGGTTTTCTAAATTTACGAACAAACAAGGATAAAAGGTAGAAAACTTAATAAGTGATAAAGAATTTAGTTCAAAAGTAAAAATTATTTTTTATTTTAGTATATTTTACTTTGAAATCAATTTTACTATAATATGCTGCCATAAAATATTTTATTATTCTATTTGGCATCAAAAACCTTTACATATTACATTAAATTAGATTTTAACCAATTAATGTTTGGTGGGACACCCTGTAGTTTACCTTAACATAAATACTTCTACATCTCAGCTCAAGGATTGGTAGAACGTAGACATGCAACAAGTTTCTCTCACCCTACACACAAATATCAATATTGTTACATCGTCTATACGCAATATCCCCCCTACTAAACCTCAGACCTACTAACTTTTAGACCTACTGCAATACCGGACCTACACCGGAGCACTGCAGCAAGAACAGGCTAGAAGGCCGATCGCTGCAGCTAGGACAGCTAGGCTATGAGGCCGAGCGCCACGGCTAGGACAGGCTAGGGGGCCGATCGCTGCGGCTAGGACAGGCTAGGAGGCAGATCGCTGCGGCTAGAAGAGGCTAGGGGGCCGGGCGCTGCAGCCACAAGTCCAACAAGCAACTAATGTAAAACCACGAGCTAGGAGGTCCGATGTGTAGTATAACGGATTTGGCGTAGGTCAGAAGTGAAGTATAGCGGATGTACGTAGGTTTAAATTGCACCCCGCGACCAACGGGTTTCCCGACGCTCTTACATCTCGTACGTAAAGCGATCCGACTGGAACAGCAGAGAGCCTGTCTATATGATTTTCACAAGGTTTTTGCGCCCCGTGACTGGCAACAAATTGCGTGCTTTGAAAATCCAAAGACATTTGCCTACACACTTGAGCCCAAGACTTTCAGGCTGAAACGTTCATTGTACCCTCCCCATTCCCATGGCTAGCTTGTATTACATTTGGGTGCAGATCCGAGAACTTTGAAAATCCTAACATTTTTTGCAACCCGAGACTGGCCTGGTGCCCTTCCAACGAGCTAGAATAAATCATCTCAATAGAATTTTGGTCCTGTGCCTTCACTTTTGGAGCAATTTTGCTCACATTTTTCGGGGAATCTCCCAATTTATGAGGCATTGGTGGGTACCGATTTGGTTTTCCTATCACAAAAGACCATTTAGAAATAATCGTTTGATCTAGGAGCTAGACAAAGCGGAAGCCTACAATTCTAGGGCACCATTCACAGAGCCCGTTACCGTATTCGTCCCCCAGCCTAGAGTTTTCAAGGGATCAGGCTAAAACTTGGAGGGTACCCTCTCCATTCCCATGGCTACCTTGGTGCAGATCCAAGAACTTTGAAAATCCGAACATTTTTTGCAACCCGAGACTGGCACACTTGAACCCAAACCCGTTTAATTGCCATTAAAGTATACAAAATTATTAAAGGAACTGTAAACGAATTATAATAGATCATTTTCGGAATAAACACTTTTGGAAAAATATTTCATTCCAGAAAAATATCTAGAATGGCTACCTGCATATCCAGGAAGGTTGAGGATACGAGTGTTTACCTGCATATCCAGGAAGGTTGAGGATACGAGTGTTTACCTGTATATCCAGGAAGGTTGAGGATACGAGTGTTTACCTGCATATCCAGCAAGGTTGAGGATACGAGTGTTTACCTGTATATCCAGCAAGGTTGAGGATACGAGTGTTTACCTGCATATCCAGGAAGGTTGAGGATACGAGTGTTTACCTGCATATCCAGGAAGGTTGAGGATACAAATATCTTGATACTCCTCCAAGCTGGATAGGAGACTATAGTTGCACGTGGAGAGGGTGTAAACTGGTTTCCAGGTAAACAATCTAACAAAACAGGTCTTTAGAAAATGAACTGAATGCTTGCTTCACATTTTTATTTTATTCCTAATATCTTTGTAACCTGGTGGTGTAAATTTTTGATATTTCAAATTTTGAATATTTGATCTTAATCGAAATAAATATGATAAAGTATATTTATATTATCAGGTTTTAAAGATATAAGGATTAGAAAATTATGCTATGAAAAGATTTAAGGAATTCCATTCAAATAAAATAGTTTGACAAGATTTGATTAAAAAATTTAAAAAATCTATGAAATTTGCTCTCGAATTTACAAACTTTTTTAAAAAATCTATGATATTTGCTCTCTAATTCAAAAACTTAAAAAAAGAATAAGAAAATTATAAAGCAAAACTCTATAGCTGTCTGTAGAGCGTTCATAGTATATTTATAAGTTAGCAGAGCTTAAAACATTAACTTTGGAATTGGAAACCCATAATCCTGATCACTTAATATGAATATCCACTGTGGAACCTTTTAATTTTCTCTTTAATCCGCTCTTGTTGGATATCACATTTCCTACTACATGTAATAAAGATACGTTTGATTACAAATACAGATACGATGCTAAATCGAGAGAACTAATAAACGATTGAAATAAAGTCAGCTGTTCATAAGCCGGTTTTTTGAGCATTTAAACAAATATAAATTTAATAATGTTTATATGAACTTATTAAAAAAACAAACATATTTTATCACATGTGAGGACTACAGTCTTTTTGAACGTCAGTCCTAATAAACATTAATCCAAACATTCGTTCAATCGATCATTGTTCAATTGATATTACACCACAAATGCGGGAAAAGCTAAAGAGCACATCTCTAATCTCTAGAAATTAATCTAGAGACTAAATTAGTCTTGAGATTAGCATTCTAAAGTTTTCAGCTCATGAAATTCTGTTTTAAGTTTTAAGTAAGTTTTAAATTAAATCGATTTGTTATACATATTTGTTAAACAATAAACTATCAAATAGTTGCTGTTCTGAGATTTAAGACCTTTGATGATGGGAAAAATTAGAATTTGTTTCGTTTCCAAACATCCTTTTTAAAAAAAACTTTAAATTCCATTTACTAACCCAATCTTGTACTTGCGCACCATTTAAGATTAATATACAGAAACGGGAGGGACTCTCTAATTTTGAAAACCTGTTTTTGATTTTTTTGTACTACATCCAAAAAGACTGGATTAAGCAAGAAATTAAAAGTGTCCACATTGGATATTCTGATCAAGCAGTTGGGATTAAAGGTATCCAGTTCTAAAGTTTCCAGCTCTGTTCAGATGTTATTTAACATGTTTTTAACATTTAAGATTAGTTGATTTAAGGGGCTCCACAATAATCTGAGATGCTATTTAACCTGTATTAAAATTGCTAGCTCAATAAGTTTGCTTTTACTATGCAACATTTTTACTCTAGCCAAAGATATGAACCAAAAACATTTTTCAATTGGTAAAATCGTTTTAATATAAAGTTTAGAAAGGAAAATTTGCTTTTTGTTAAACATCTCATATTCTTTTAATACACATTAAAAGCCGTAAACCTCAATTTGATGATGGACTTGATAACTATTTCTAGTTAGAACGAATGGGCTTTCTTCAAACATTATACAGTAATATTCAAACTAATTGGATGATTGTGTGATTTTGTATGTATCTAAAACCATTAAGGCTCCTTTTAACCAGGACCTTAGTAACAGTTTTAATAAAGGAATCAAGTCTTTGTCCCTTACTTAAATATTCTAATTCCCGTATCTTTGCAACCTGAACTATGTTGCATAACCTTAATATCTCAAACATATTTCATACAACAGAATACATAGTAGAACATATCTAAAATCTATGACATTGGGTTGAAAAGAAATAGGGATAAGAAAATCAGAGGTTGTTCCTTTATCATTGTGTTTCCTCTTTTCTACAGATTCTCTAGAATTCCACCAGAGCATAACCAATGGAACAATTTTAGGAAGCACTTAGTATTAGTTAAGCAAAAATTTTCTTTTTCCATTAAAAAAGTTTTTTTTTAGTATGTTAGTCAAATATATTTATATCTTGAATTAGTTTTAAATATAAAAATATTATGGAGCAATGTTTAGATTTTAACTTAATAAAAAGTTTTAAAACAGTTTGAGATATGTTTTCAAAAATAGCTATAAAGAAATTGATTTTGTACAGGAGGGGGCTAACTTTTTTATATATATATGAGGTTTTAAGGATTGAAGGAGAAAATGTTACTTTTTTCCCAAGCCCTGTTAAATGTTGATATCCTCTAAATTTTAAAGATTCGTTTAGAGAAAGGTTTTTAATGGTACAATAAAATATTAAAGTTGGGTTCAAATTTATTTAAACTTTATAAACATCAAATCGATTATCCCATTTGGGGAATGTTAAATGAAGCAAGAAGGGGCTCGAAATAATTGGTCTGAATAAAGCTTTTGCAAGATGTATCAAAGGTCTTTGTGAAACACTGGAAGCCAGCAATCTTCATGCCAATCCCCTCTAGAGCCAAAGTTTCCTCTTCAGTGTATTTATCAGCACACTTGGCAAACATAGGGTTCATAGTCATTTCCTCCATTACTTCCATAACACACTCATCAATAACTTCTTCAGACAGCTGAGCACTGATTTCTGGGTTTAGAGAAGCAATATCCTCAGCAATGGTGGCATTAACCTCATCTCCGTTTTCATCAATCCATCCCAAGCTCTGGAGGAAGCATTCAGAAGAACCCATTTTCTCATTCATCATTTCAGTCAGATCATCAAATGAAGGACATCTGTTTCCTTTTCCCTTTCCTTTTCCTTTGCCTTTTCCTTGTCCTCCGCGTCTACGCCCCGTTGCTTCTCCATCACCCATGAAACATTGAACAGCTTCCCCCATTTTGCTCTCAAGGTTTGAACCAGAAATACACATAGCATGAAGAGTCATGGTATCCAAGCACAGTCCTGTATCCATGCTATCCATCTAAGAAAATGGTATTAAAGACAAGTTGGTAAAATTTAAATCTTTTACGATAATTGAAGTTGCTTAAGCAAAAATTTCTCAATTATCAAATTATGCAAATATAGAGAAACATTTTTCAAATCAGTGAATGCCAACTTTCCCATTTTTCTATATTTTTATTAATAATAAACAATAAATCATTATTTTATGTACATTTTAAAGCAACATATTTGAGATTGTGGGACTTTTACTTGTTAGCTAGTACTGTTTAAACTTTAATGATTATTCTTTCTGAGTTTAAACTTCCATTTCTTCAAAAATGAGTTAGTTGAGAATAGGGTTTCCACAAAACAGTATATTCTCTTGCCCAACAGTTTCGCGTTTTTGCTCAAAATGTTTTTTGCACAAAATTTTGCATCATTTTTGTATCAATACAAAACCAGGTTTGCACAAAATTACACATTTGTTCAAAATAAATTTTTTTTCTTTTGCACTAAATTGGGGATGAATACATAACAAAAGTTAACATTTTTGCTTGCTTTTGAGCATGAAAATAAGTAACATTTTTTCATGACATATTGCTCAAATATATAAAAGATTTAAATGTTAGTACAGTATGATGTGAATCAGTTTCAGTAATACTCAACTTCCATATCTGAAGTATTTTATTCATGAACATTAATTTCATTATTATCATTTTCTATAGTTTGACACGGTAAAAATGTTGGTTACTTTCTTTAATAAAAATTTGTTATGATAATTATTGTTATATTATTATTATAAAGATTTATTATTATATATTATAAAGATTTATTCACACACAAAGATATAAATACATATATAAATGGTGTAGTTTAAATTTGTTTAAANTTTTCCCAGATCTTGTATCTTTATAAAGAAAGCCTTGATGACTGGCTTGTTCCTTTACAGTGGTCTCACTATCCATTTCCTCCAGGGAAGTATTTAAAGAATTATCCAAGGATTTTTTGGGTTTTGGCCCCATTTTTGCCACGAGATTGGCGAAAGCCAGATTATATCTAGAATCTTTCAGAATTCTATGAATGTACTCTAAAGTTGTGTGTAAGCCTTGAATTGAGAAAGCAGTGTGAAAACTGCCTAAAACACTCTTACAGAGAGATGTTTACTACTCAACTGCCCTGAAAAAAAAAACAGAAATAGGTGCCATCACTAGATGTTCATCTATGTATTAATATATCTATATTGATATATATACATTTCTCTTGTTTCAATATCTGTTTGTCAGTTACCTATCTCCGTCGACTGCACCTAATTGTCTTAAAATTAAATGGTGACTTTCTTAAAACCTTAGAAGTGAGGCCACTGCCAAAGGTGTAGGTGAGAGCGGGCCGGAGTATAGTGGCCAATGGGGCTATGATTGGTTTAACTTTGAATTCATCCATTTCTCGGAATTTTTTCTCAAAATTTAATGAAATAGCACGCAATAACAAAATAGCTCGAAATAACCAAATAGCAGGAATTACAAAATGCGCAAAAACCAAGATTTTCTTCATAATTTGCACAAAATAGCTTTTGGGCCTCAATGTTAAATTATATCGAAATAACATGAAATTTTTACTCGAAATGTAAAATAACTCTTTGCACAATTTTTGCACAATTTGCATGCAAAAAATTTTGATTAGAAACCCTAGTTGAGAATATAATGTAAAATTTACCTCTTCCATGGAGTTGTGGGCCAGAGCTACTGAAGCAAGTATAAGAGTACAGAAGAATGATTTCATGTTTCCGCTTTATTGAACACTGATGTCTTACTAACATTTCACTACTATTTTATACCCTACTACAGGTGTACATGCAAATTAGATTATGAAATTTCCAGGGATAAAAATCAATATCCATGGAAATTCAGAAACTTGTTTATATTACTAACAAAATAAATATAAATATCAGGATTCTTTATTATTTACCTTACAATTTTCTATTTGACTTAAACAGATTTTCATTTGTGTTGACAAAGGCAGAACAAATATAGTTTTGATACATCTAAGTTTTAGAAAAATTTGTTTAAATTTAATAAATTTTGAAGCATATCCATGAGATGTCCTCCTATGCCTATAGAAATAGATTTACAAGACTGCAAGCTAGCAACAAATACCCTTACTGGGGAATGTGACACTGTTTCCTTTCTCCACCCCTAACCCCTGAAGGCTTCTGCCCTGTGTTTAAAATACTTCTTCAATTTATTACTAACAATATTGCTAAATTAAAAATTTAACTCTACCCCTTCCCTCTTACTCTGTAATGCAAAGAAACCCAAAATTTTGTTATATATTTTTTGTTAAAAATTATTAAGTCCAAACCAAAAGGTAAGAAAAGAAAACTTGGAGCTAAAGTTGATTTATAAAGAAAACAAAGAGTTGTATTAGCATATGCATTTTATCATTTAAGCTGAATGTTTCTGGTTCAAATAGAGATATGTTTAATTTTCAATTTGTACAGAGAAAAAGTAACAAAACTCAGGGGAGTTTACACCTCCCTGATTTTACTCGGAAAAAAATTCACTGTTTTTTTTTAAATTTTGTCTTAAAAAAGTTTTGATTTAAGAATAAATTTAAAAAAAAAAAACATCTTTTCATAATAAAAACTTTCATCTGGGTGTAATTGTTTTGCATTTTAGAAGAAAATTTGTAAAAAATGCCAACAAAAAAAACATAAAATTGATCTTTGCTAGATGATAAAATTTCATATTTAAACTCGTTTTACCCAAATGCTTCAAAATTTTTTTTTTTTTCAGGTCTTGGGGGGGGGGGGGGATCATTCAGAAGAATTTAAATTTGAATTATATTACATTGCATTGTAGTTATTACTTATTCATTTTGGTCTAATTCAGTCTCAAATACTTGATATATAACTAGCACAATTCACAGCTACACCTCAATGTTCTGAAAACCAAGATGTCCCCTATTTTCCTACATAGATCGTCATACTGAAATGCCACAAAGGACCAGAGTTTCTGTCATTGTTCCCACAACTGTATGCCATGCTATATACAAGGTTTAGGACCCTATTTTGTCAAATCTAAAATGTTGCTAATTAGTTCCTGACACCATTCTTAGAACATTTTTGGAACCTCCAGAGAATTTTCCTTGAACAATTTAAACAACAATAAAAAATATGTGTTCAATCTTAACACTTTTTTGCACTTTTGATAGTTGTGACAACATAATAGTTTCCCTTATTACAAAATATTGAAACTGTTGTAAAATTAATGGAACATTAAACCCACAAAATCACTTTATTAAGTTAAATTAAGAAAAAAAATTATATATTTTAATAAAATTCATAAAGTAGGAATAATATGCTCAGATGTTGAAAATTGAAATGTACACAATGTTGGATAAATCACATTATCATAGAGAAATTTGACGTTTTCTACAGATTCAATAACAGTTCATTTTTAATTTTAGAACAAATATTAGTTTAAAACTTAATTCAGAAGTAAAGTGCTGCTTAGTTAAAACTTAACTGAACTACGGTTAAATGATCACTGTTTATCAGATAAGATTAAGAGCTCCCCTCCCCTAATTCAATTTGTAGGTTTTGTCAACCATTAGTAGTTTTACATGAAAAAGAGTGCTTGATAGAAGCTTAGCTTCTCC